>NW_027182914.1:462500-532500 GCF_041146395.1 Eulemur rufifrons | reverse complement strand
ACCCTGTACCAAACCCTAACCCCTCATCTTAACCCTAACCGTAAACCTCAACCCTAAACCAAAGTGTAACCGTTAAACCTAAGAGTAACCTTTAACCCTAACCCTAATCCCTAACCCTAAGCCCTCACCGTAACACTAAACTTCATCCTTAACCCTAACCATAATCCTACCCCTAAATCTAATTCTCAGACTTCTTGCTTTCTTAGAGTTTAGAAAGCCTGCCATGCTCCCATGCCATGCGTGAAAGGAGGCTCTACCACTGTGTCCTGCATGAAACTCACGGGCCCATACCCAGAGTATGATAGAGTGGGTTCCCGGGTACAATCCCAGCCCCCTAAACTCCCCCCGCCCGTCTAATGCAGACAGGGCCCGTGCGCTAAGCATAAACAATACCTTTAACAGATAACCCTAACCCTGAACGTAACACCCAACCCTGTTCCTATTTCTCCCCTTAACACGTAAACCTCCCCGTGCGCCTAACTTTAACCTCTTATCCTAACGTTATTGCATAACGCATTTCCTGAGAACAACCCCTATCCCATAATTCTAACCCTATCTCCTAGTGATCACTGTGACACCTAATCCCTAACCCTAATTCTAAACTGCTAACACTAACCGTAACCCTACCTACAACCCTAACACTGACAGTAACCCTTACTTCTAACCCCAACGCTATGCCTAATAAAAACCCTAACCCTTCACCCTAACCCCTAAGCCTTACCCTAACCCTTAACCCTAATCCTAATCCTAACCATTAAACCTAACCCTAGCTCTTAAAGGTAACCCTAAACCTTACCCTCACGACTAGACCTAACCCTGACACTAACCTAACACCTAACCCTAACCAGAACCCCTAAAGCTAACCCTGAACCCTATCCCTAACCCTAGCAGTAAACTTTAACCCTAAACCTAAGCCCAACCCGTAACCCTAATCCTATCCTTTTACCCTAAAACTAACCCCTAAACCTAACCTCTATACCTCACCCTAACTCTAACCCCAATCCTAATTCTAACCATACCCCTTCATAAAACACTAACTCCTAACCGCTAACCCTAACACTAACCAAAAAGCCTAATCACTAATCCCTAACCCTAACGCTTAACCTTTACCCTAACCGTTAACCCTCACCCTAAATCTTAACACTGACCCTAACCTTAACCTTTAACTCTAAGCCTAACCCTTAACCCTACAGTAAGGAAGACCCTTAATGCTAATGGGATCCCTTATCCCTAACCCTAACACTACAGCTAAAAATAACCCTAACCTTGGATCCTTAAACCTAACCCCTAACACTTACTTTAACCCCAAACCCTAACCCTAATCCTAAGCATTAAACCTAACCCTATCTCTTAACCCTAATGCTAGCCCTTACCTTAACGCCTAGATCTAACCCTAAATCGAAACTACCGCCTAATCCTAACCTTAAGCCCTAATGCTAACTCTAACCCTGAACCCTAAAGCTACCCGTAACCCTTAACACTAACCCTATCCGTGAACCTTAACCCTGACCCTAACCATTACCCGCACCCAAGCATTTAACCCTGACCCTACCCCTAATCCTTAATGCTAACCCTAACACTAAACCCTAACCCTAAGCCCAACACTTATCCCTAATCCTATCCCTTAACCCTAACCCTAATGCTACCCCCTAAACGTAACCCTAACCGTGACCAGTAACCTAACCCTAACCTCTAACACAAACCATAGCACATAACTCTAACCCTAAAACTAACCCTAACCCTAACCCTAAACCCTAACTCTTAACCTTAAACCTAAGCGTTAACTCTCACGCTAACCTTTAATCCTAACCCTAATCCTAATCTTCAACCCTAAACCTTACACTTAACCCTAACCCTGTACCAAACCCTAACCCCTCATCTTAACCCTAACCGTAAACCTCAACCCTAAACCAAAGTGTAACCGTTAAACCTAAGAGTAACCTTTAACCCTAACCCTAAGCCCTAACCCTAAGCCCTCACCCTAACACTAAACTTCATCCTTAACCCTAACCAGAATCCTAACCCTAAATCTAATTCTCAGACTTCTTGCTTTCTTAGAGTTTAGAAAGCCTGCAATCCTCCCATGCCATGCGTGAAAGGAGGCTCTACCACTGTGTCCTGCATGAAACCCACGGGCCCATACCCAGAGTATGATAGAGTGGGTTCCCGGGTACAATCCCAGCCCCCTAAACTCCCCCCGCCCGCCTAATGCAGACAGAGCCCGTGCGCTAAGCATAAACAATACCTTTAACAGATAACCCTAACCCTGAACATAACAACCCAACCCTGTTCCTATTTCTCCCCTTAACACGTAAACCTCACCGTGCGCCTAACTTTAACCTCTTATCCTAACGTTAATGCATAACCCATTTCCTGAGAACAACCCCTATCCCATAATTCTAACCCTATCTCCTAGTCATCACTGTGACACCTAATCCCTTACCCTAATTCTTAACCACTAACCCTAACCGTAACCCTACCTACAACCCTAACACTGACAGTAACCCTTACTTCTAACCCCAACGCTATGCGTAACAAAAACCCTAACCCTTGACCCTAACCCTTCACCCTAACCCCTAAGCCTTACCCTAACCCTTAACCCTAATCCTAATCCTAACCATTAAACGTAACCCTAGCTCTTAAAGCTAACCCTAAACCTTACCCTCACGACTAGACCGAAACCTGACACTAACCTAACACCTAACCCTATCCAGAACCCCTAAAGCTAACCCTGAACCCTATCCCTAACCCTAGCAGTAAACTTTAACCCTAAACCTAAGCCCAACCCGTAACCCTAATCCTATCCTTTTACCCTAAACCTAACCCCTATACCTCACCCTAACTCTAACCCCAATCCTAATTCTAACCATACCCCTTCATAAAACACTAACTCCTAACCGCTAACCCTAACACTAACCAAAAACCCTAATCACTAATCCCTAACCCTAACGCTTAACCTTTACCCTAAGAAGTAGGAGAGTCATATCTATGAACGGTTACATTCACGCAGAGAAAGAAACTGTTGGGTGGTGTATGTACGCATGTTAATCTATACTTTGGAGGAAGTTCGAGAGTCATATCTGGGGAAAATTGCAGTCACTTAGAGAAAGCAACAATCGGGGGCCGTTTTGTAGATCTGCTAAATTCTATTTTGGAAGAAGAGTGAAATTCATATGTGGGAACGCTTATGTTCACTCAGAGAAATCAACGATAGGGCAGTGTTTCGTTGGGATGCTAAAGTGTAGTTTGGAAGAAGTTCGCGAGTCTTATATAAGAAAGCTTACAGTCACCTAGAGAAAGTAACTCTCGGCAGATTGTTTCTAAGCGTGCTAAACTCTAATTTGCATCAATTGTGAGAGTCAAACATGGGAACGCTTACATTCACTCAGAGAACGCAACGTTTGGGTGGTGGTTTGTAAGCATTCTAAACTGTATTTTGGAGGAAGTAGGAGAGTCATATATACGAATGCTTACATTCACGCAGAGAAAGCAACTCTGTGATCGTATTTTGTTGGCATGCTAAACTGTGGTTTGGAAGAAGTTCGAGAGCCTTATATAGGAAAGATTACAGTGACACAGAGAAAACAACTCTCTGTAGTTTGTTGGTAGGTCTACTAAACTGTAATTTGGATGATGTGTGAGAACGCTTGCATTCACTCAGAGAAAGAACTCTGTCGTGGTGGTTTGTAGGAATAACAACTGTAGTTCGAAGAAGTAGGAGAGTCATATATGAACGGTTACATTCACGCAGAGAAAGCAACTGTGGAGTGGCGTATGTAATCATCATAATCTGTAGTTTGGAGGAAGTTCGAGAGTCATATCTGGGGAAAATTAGAGTCATTTAGAGAAAGGAACAATCGGGGGCTGGTGTGTAGGTCTGCTAAATTCTATTTTGGAAAAAGAGTGAGAGTCATATATGGGAACGCTTATGTTGACTCAGAGAAATCAACGATGGGGCGCTGTATTGTTGGCATGCTAAACTGTAGTTTGGAAGAAGTTCGAAAGTCTTATATAGGAAAGTTTACAGTCACCTAGAGAAAGCAACTCACAGGAGGTGGTTTGTAAGCCGCTAAACTCTAATTTGGATGAAGTGAAAGAGGCATACATGGATACGCTTCATTCACTCAGAGAAAGGTAAATTGGGGTGCCGGTTTGTAGGTATACTAACTCCAGTTTGGAAGAAGTACTAGAGTCATATATATGAACGCTTATATGGACGCAGAGAAAGCAACTATGGTGTGGTGTTTTGTAGGCCTGCTAAAATATAGTTTGGAAGAAGTTCGAAAGCAGACAGTCACTTAGAGAAAGCAACTCTTGGCGGTGGATTTTTAGGTCTGCTAAATTGTATTTTGAAAGAAGTACCAGAGTCATATATTCAAACGCTTACATTCATGCAGAGAAAGGAACTGTGGGGTGGTGTTTTCTAGGCGTGCTAAACTCTAGTTTGGACGAAGTTTGAGAATCACATATAAGAAAGCTTAGAGTCACTTAGAGAAAGCAAATCTCTGGGTGTGGAATGTAGGCGTGCTAAACTCTATTTTGGTTTAGATTGAGAGTCATATATGGAAAGGGTTACATTCACTCAGAGAAAGCAACGATGGTGTGGTGGTTTGTAGGCATACTAAACTCTAGTTTGGAAGAAGTAGGAAAATGATATATGGGAACGCTTACATTCATGCAGAGAAAGCAATTATGGGGTGGCTTTTTTGTACCCATGCTAATCTCTAGTTTGGAAGAAGTTATATAGGAAAGCGTACACTCATTTATAGAAACCAACTTTCGGGGGTTGAAGGGTAGGCCTGCAAAACTCTACTTTGGAAGAAGTGGGAGAGTCATATTGGGGACCACGTACATTGACTCAGAGAAATCGAGGATGGGGTTGTGTTTTGTAGGCATACTAAACTCTAGTTTGGAGAAAGTACGAGAATCATATATAGGAACGCTTACATTCATGCAGAGAAAGCAACTATGGAGTGAGGTTTGTATGCCTACTAAACTATAGTTTGGAGGAAGTTTAGAATCTTATATAGCAAAGCTTACAGTCACCTAGAGAGAGCAACTCTTGGGAGATGATTTCTAAGCCTGATAATTTGCACCAACTCTTAAAGTCAAGTATGGGAAGGTTTACATCCACTCAGAACGCAAGGTTTGGGTTGCAGTTTGTGGCCTTAATTGTAGTTCGGAAGAAGTAGGAAAGTCATATATATGAACGGTTACATTCACGCAGACAAACCAGCTATGGAGTGATGTGTGTATGCCTACTAAACTATAGTTTGGAGGATGTTCGAGAGTCATATCTGGAAAGCTTACAGTCATTTAGAGAAAGAAACTTTCAGGGGGTGGTTCGTAGGCCTGCTAAACTCTATTTTCAAAGAAGTGTTAAAATCATATACAGGAACGCTTACATTCACTCAGAGAAAGCAACGTTGGGGTGGCCGTTTGTGAGCATACAAAACTCTACTTTGGAAGAGGTACAAGAGACATAAATACGAACGCTTACATTAACACAGAGAAAGCAAATACGGGGTGCTGTAATGCAGGCATGCTAAACTATAGATTAGAAGAAGTTCGAAAGCTGACAGTCACTTAGAGAAAGCAACTCTTGGCGGGTGATTTTTAGGTCTGCTAAATTGTATTTTGAAAGACGTACCAGAGTCATATACAAACGCTTACATTCATGCAGAGAAAGAAACTATGGGGTGATGTGTTGTGGGGATGCTAAACTGCAGTTTGGAAGGTGTTCGAGAGTGTTATATAGGATAGCTTACAGTCACCTAGAGAAAGCAACACTCGGGACAGCTTTACAAGCCTCTAAACACTAATTAGCAGCAATTGTGAGAGTCAAAGATGGGAACGCTTACATTCACTCAGAGAATGCAACGTTTGGGTGGCTGGTCTTTAAGCATTCTAAACTGTATTTTGGAGGAAGTAGGAGAGTCATATATACGAATGCTTACATTCACGCAGAGAAAGCAACTCTGTGGTCGTATTTTGTTGGCATGCTAAACTGTGGTTTGGAAGAAGTTCGAGAGCCTTATATAGGAAAGATTACAGTGACACAGAGAAAACAACTCTCTGTAGTTTCTTGGTAGGTCTGCTAAACTGTGATTTGGATGAAGTGTGAGAACGCTTGCATTCACTCAGAGAAAGAACTTTGTCGTGGTGGTTTGTAGGAATAACAACTGTAGTTCGAAGAAGTAGGAGAGTCATATATGAACGGTTACATTCACGCAGAGAAAGCAACTGTGGGGTGGCGTATGTAATCATCATAATCTGTAGTTTGGAGGAAGTTCGAGAGTCATATCTGGGGAAAATTAGAGTCACATAGAGAAAGGAACAATCGGGGGCTGGTGTGTAGGTCTGCTAAATTCTATTTTGGAAGAAGAGTGAGAGTCATATATGGGAACGCTTATGTTGACTCAGAGAAATCAACGATGGGACGCTGTATTGTTGGCATGCTAAACTGTAGTTTGGAAGAAGTTCGAGAGTCTTATATAGGAAAGTTTACAGTCACCTAGAGAAAGCAACTCACAGGAGGTGGTTTGTAAGCCGCTAAACTCTAATTTGGATGAAGTGAAAGAGGCATACATGGATACGCTTCATTCACTCAGAGAAAGGTAAATTGGGGTGCTGGTTTGTAGGTATACTAACTCCAGTTTGGAAGAAGTACTAGAGTCATATATATGAACGCTTATATGGACGCAGAGAAAGCAACTATGGGGTGGTGTTTTGTAGGCCTGCTAAAATATAGTTTGGAAGAAGTTCGAAAGCAGACAGTCACTTAGAGAAAGCAACTCTCGGCGGTTCATTTTTCGGTCTGCTGAATTGTATTTTGAAAGAAATACCAGAGTCATATATTCAAACGCTTACATTCATGCAGAGAAAGCAACTCTGGGGTGGTGTTTTCTAGGCATGCTAAACTCTAGTTTGGACGAAGTTTGAGAATCACATATAAGAAAGCTTAGAGTCGCTTAAAGCAAATCTCTGGGTGTGGAATGTAGGCGTGCTAAACTCTATTTTGGTTTCGGAGTGAGAGTCATATATGGGAAGGCTTACATTCACTCAGAGAAAGCAACGATGGTGTGGTGGTTTGTAGGCATACTGAACTCTAGTTTGGAAGAAGTAGGAAAATGATATATGGGAATGCTTACATTCATGCAGAGAAAGCAATTATGGGGTGGCTTTTTTGTAGCCACGCTAATCTCTATTTTGCAAGAAGTTAAAGAGTAATATATAGGAAAGCGTACCGTCATTTATAGAAACCAACTTTCGGGGGATGGTTTGTAGGCCTGCAAAACTCTACTTTGGAAGAAGGGGGAGAGTCATATGGGGGACTGGGTACATTCACTCGGAGAAATCAACGATGGGGTTGTGGTTTGTAGGCATACTAAACTCTAGTTTGGAAGAAGGACGAGAATCATATATAGGAACGCTTACATTCATGCAGAGAAAGCAACTATGGAGTGATGTTTTTATGCCTACTAAACGATAGTTTGGAGGATGTTCGAGAGTCATATCTGGAAAGCTTACAGTCATTTAGAGAAAGCAACTCTCTGGGGATGGTTCGTAGGCCTGCTAAACTCTATTTTCAATGAAGTGTTCGAATCATATACAGGAACGCTTACATTCACTCAGAGAAAGCAACGTTGGGGTGGCCGTTTTTGAGCATACTAAACTCTACTTTGGAAGAGGTACGAGAGACATAAATACGAACGCTTACATTAACACAGAGAAAGCAAATACGGGGTGCTGTAATGCAGGCATGCTAAACTATAGATTGGAAGATGTTCGAAAGCTGACAGTCACTTAGAGAAAGCAACTCTTGGCGGGTGATTTTTAGGTCTGCTAAATTGTATTTTGAAAGACGTACCAGAGTCATATACAAACGCTTACATTCATGCAGAGAAAGAAACTATGGGGTGATGTGTTGTTGGCATGCTAAACGGCAGTTTGGAAGGAGTTCGAGAGTGTTATATAGGATAGCTTACAGTCACCTAGAGAAAGCAACACTCGGGACAGCTTTGCAAGCCTCTAAACACTAATTAGCAGCAATTGTGAGAGTCAAACATGGGAACGCTTACATTCACGGAGGGAACACAACGTTTGGGTGGTGGTTTGTAGGCATAATAACTGTAGTTCGGAAGAAGTAGGAGAGTCATATGTATGAACGGTTACATTCACGCAGAGAAAGAAACTGTTGGGTGGTGTATGTACGCATGTTAATCTATACTTTGGAGGAAGTTCGAGAGTCATATCTGGGGAAAATTGCAGTCACTTAGAGAAAGCAACAATCGGGGGCCGTTTTGTAGATCTGCGAAATTCTATTTTGGAAGAAGAGTGAAATTCATATGTGGGAACGCTTATGTTCACTCAGAGAAATCAACGATAGGGCAGTGTTTCGTTGGGATGCTAAAGTGTAGTTTGGAAGAAGTTCGCGAGTCTTATATAAGAAAGCTTACAGTCACCTAGAGAAAGTAACTCTCGGCAGATTGTTTCTAAGCGTGCTAAACTCTAATTTGCATCAATTGTGAGAGTCAAACATGGGAACGCTTACATTCACTCAGAGAACGCAACGTTTGGGTGGTGGTTTGTAAGCATTCTAAACTGTATTTTGGAGGAAGTAGGAGAGTCATATATACGAATGCTTACATTCATGCAGAGAAAGCAACTCTGTGATCGTATTTTGTTGGCATGCTAAACTGTGGTTTGGAAGAAGTTCGAGAGCCTTATATAGGAAAGATTACAGTGACACAGAGAAAACAACTCTCTGTAGTTTGTTGGTAGGTCTACTAAACTGTAATTTGGATGATGTGTGAGAACGCTTGCATTCACTCAGAGAAAGAACTTTGTCGTGGTGGTTTGTAGGAATAACAACTGTAGTTCGAAGAAGTAGGAGAGTCATATATGAACGGTTACATTCACGCAGAGAAAGCAACTGTGGAGTGGCGTATGTAATCATCATAATCTGTAGTTTGGAGGAAGTTCGAGAGTCATATCTGGGGAAAATTAGAGTCATTTAGAGAAAGGAACAATCGGGGGCTGGTGTGTAGGTCTGCTAAATTCTATTTTGGAAAAAGAGTGAGAGTCATATATGGGAACGCTTATGTTGACTCAGAGAAATCAACGATGGGGCGCTGTATTGTTGGCATGCTAAACTGTAGTTTGGAAGAAGTTCGAAAGTCTTATATAGGAAAGTTTACAGTCACCTAGAGAAAGCAACTCACAGGAGGTGGTTTGTAAGCCGCTAAACTCTAATTTGGATGAAGTGAAAGAGGCATACATGGATACGCTTCATTCACTCAGAGAAAGGTAAATTTGGGTGCCGGTTTGTAGGTATACTAACTCCAGTTTGGAAGAAGTACTAGAGTCATATATATGAACGCTTATATGGACGCAGAGAAAGCAACTATGGGGTGGTGTTTTGTAGGCCTGCTAAAATATAGTTTGGAAGAAGTTCGAAAGCAGACAGTCACTTAGAGAAAGCAACTCTTGGCGGTGGATTTTTAGGTCTGCTAAATTGTATTTTGAAAGAAGTACCAGAGTCATATATTCAAACGCTTACATTCATGCAGAGAAAGGAACTGTGGGGTGGTGTTTTCTAGGCGTGCTAAACTCTAGTTTGGACGAAGTTTGAGAATCACATATAAGAAAGCTTAGAGTCACTTAGAGAAAGCAAATCTCTGGGTGTGGAATGTAGGCGTGCTAAACTCTATTTTGGTTTAGATTGAGAGTCATATATGGAAAGGGTTACATTCACTCAGAGAAAGCAACGATGGTGTGGTGGTTTGTAGGCATACTAAACTCTAGTTTGGAAGAAGTAGGAAAATGATATATGGGAACGCTTACATTCATGCAGAGAAAGCAATTATGGGGTGGCTTTTTTGTACCCATGCTAATCTCTAGTTTGGAAGAAGTTATATAGGAAAGCGTACACTCATTTATAGAAACCAACTTTCGGGGGATGAAGGGTAGGCCTGCAAAACTCTACTTTGGAAGAAGTGGGAGAGTCATATTGGGGACCACGTACATTGACTCAGAGAAATCGAGGATGGGGTTGTGTTTTGTAGGCATACTAAACTCTAGTTTGGAGAAAGTACGAGAATCATATATAGGAACGCTTACATTCATGCAGAGAAAGCAACTATGGAGTGAGGTTTGTATGCCTACTAAACTATAGTTTGGAGGAAGTTTAGAATCTTATATAGCAAAGCTTACAGTCACCTAGAGAGAGCAACTCTTGGGAGATGATTTCTAAGCCTGATAATTTGCACCAACTCTTAAAGTCAAGTATGGGAAGGTTTACATCCACTCAGAACGCAAGGTTTGGGTTGCAGTTTGTGGCCTTAATTGTAGTTCGGAAGAAGTAGGAAAGTCATATATATGAACGGTTACATTCACGCAGACAAACCAGCTATGGAGTGATGTGTGTATGCCTACTAAACTATAGTTTGGAGGATGTTCGAGAGTCATATCTGGAAAGCTTACAGTCATTTAGAGAAAGAAACTCTCAAGGGGTGGTTCGTAGGCCTGCTAAACTCTATTTTCAATGAAGTGTTAAAATCATATACAGGAACGCTTACATTCACTCAGAGAAAGCAACGTTGGGGTGGCCGTTTGTGAGCATACTAAACTCTACTTTGGAAGAGGTACAAGAGACATAAATACGAACGCTTACATTAACACAGAGAAAGCAAATACGGGGTGCTGTAGTGCAGGCATGCTAAACTATAGAATGGAAGAAGTTCGAAAGCTGACAGTCACTTAGAGAAAGCAACTCTTGGCGGGTGATTTTTTAAGTCTGCTAAATTGTATTTTGAAAGACGTGTCAGAGTCTTATATACAAACGCTTACATTCATGCGTAGAAAGAAACTATGGGGTGATGTGTTGTGGGGATGCTAAACTGCAGTTTGGAAGAAGTTCGAGAGTGTTATGTAGGATAGCTTACAGTCACCTAGAGAAAGCAACACTCAGGAGAGCTTTGCAAGCCTGCTAAACTCTAACAAGCAGCGATTGTGAGAGTCAAACATGGGAACGCTTACATTCACTCAGAGAACACAACGTTTGGGTGTTGGTTTGTAGGCATAATAACTGTAGTTCGGAAGAAGTAGGAGAGTCATATATGAACGGCTACATTCACGCAGAGAATGCAACTGTTGGGTGGCGTATGTATGCATGCTAATCTGTAGTTTGGAGGAATTTCGAGAGTCATATCTGGGGAAAATTACAGTCACTTAGAGAAAGCAACCATCGGGGGCCATTTTGTAGATCTGCTAAATTCTATTTTGAAAGAAGAATGAGAGTCATATATGGGAACGCTTATGATCACGAAGAGAAATCAACTATGGGGCGGTGTTTTGTTGGCTGCTAAACTGTAGTTTGGAAGAAGTTCGCGAGTCTTACATAGGAAAGTTTACAGTCACCCAGAGAAAGCAACTCTCGGGAGATTGTTTCTAAGCATGCTAAATTCTAGATTGCATCAATTGTGAGAGTCAAACATGGGAACGCTTACATTCACTCAGAGAACGCAACGTTTGGGTGGTGGTTTGTAAGCATTCTAAACTGTATTTTGGAGGAAGTAGGAGAGTCATATATATGAATGCTTACATTCACGCAGAGAAAGCAACTCTGTGATCGTATTTTGTTGGCATGCTAAACTGTGGTTTGGAAGAAGTTCGAGAGCCTTACATAGGAAAGATTACAGTGACACAGAGAAAAACAAATCTCTGTAGTTTGTTGGTAGGTCTGCTAAACTGTAATTTGGATGAAGTGTGAGAACGCTTGCATTCACTCACAGAAAGAACGTTGTCGTGATGGTTTGTAGGAATAAATGCTGTAGTTCAAAAGAAGTAGGAGAGTCATATATGAACGGTTACATTCACGCAGAGAAAGCAACTGTGGGGTGGTCTATGTAATCATCATAATCTAGTTTGGAGAAAGTTCGAGAGTCATATGTGGGAAAAATTAAAGTCACCTAGAGAATTGGAACCATCGGGTGTTGTGTAGGTCTGCTAAATTCTATTTTGGAAGAAGAGTGAGAGTCATATATGGGAACGCTTATGTTCACTCAGAGAAATCAACGATGGGGCGCTGTATTGTTGGCATGCTAAACTGTAGTTTGGAAGAAGTTCGAGAGTCTTATATAGGAAAATTTACAGTCACCTAGAGAAAGCAACTCACAGGAGGTGGTTTGTAAGCCGCTAAACTCTAATTTGGATGAAGTGAAAGAGGCATACATGGATACGCTTCATTCACTCAGAGAAAGGTAAATTTGGGTGCCGGTTTGTAGGTATACTAACTCCAGTTTGGAAGAAGTACGAGAGTCATATATATGAACGATTATATGGACGCAGAGAAAGCAACTATGGGGTGGTGTTTTGTAGGCATGATAAAATATAATTTGGAAGAAGTTCGAAAGCTGACAGTGACTTAGAGAAAGCAACTCTTGGCGGTTGATTTTGAGGTCTGCTAAATTGTATTTTGATAGAAGTACAAGAGTCATATATAAAATCGCTTATATTTAGGCTGAGAAAGAAACTATGTGGTTATGTTTTGTTGGCGTGCTGAAATGTAGTTTCGAAGACGTTCGACAGTCTTTTATAGGAAAGCTTACAGTCCCCCAGAGGAAGCAACTTTCGAGAGATAGTTTGTAAGCCTGCTAAACTCTACTTTGCATCATTTGGAACCGTCATACTTGGGAACGCTAACATTCTCTGAGAGAACGCAACGTTTGGTTGGTTGTTTGTAAGCATACTAAACTGTATTTTGGAAGAAGTAGCAGAGTCATATATATGAGTGCTTACATTCACGCAGAGAGGGCAACTATGGGGTGGTGTTTTGTAGGCATGCAAATCTCTAGTTGCGAAGAAGTTAAGAGTAATAGGAAAGCTTACAGTCTCACAGAGAAAGCAACCCTTGGGGGCCGGTTTGTAGTTCTGCTAAATTCTATTTTGGATGAAGTGTGAATCTTAAATGGGAACGCTAACATTCACTCAGAGAAAGCAAGGTTGCGGTGGTGATTTTTAGTCACACTAAACTGGAGTTTGGAGGAAGTACGAGAATAAAAGAATGCTTACATTCACTCAGAAAAAGCAACGTTGGGGAGGTGGTTGGTAGGTGTACTATACTTTGGAAGAAGTACGAGCGTGATGCATAGGAACGCTTACATTCACGCAAACTATGGGGTGGCCTTTTGTTGGCATGCTAAACTATGTCCCAAAGTCATATATAGGAAAGCTTATAGTGAGAGAAAGCAACTCTCGGGCGGTGTTTTGTAGGTCCGGCAAATTGCATTTTGAAAGCAGTCCGAGATTCATATAAGGGAAGGCCTATATCCACTCAGAGAAAGCAATGTTAGGCTGGTGGTTTGTAGGCATACTAAACTGTATTTTGGAACTCGTATGTATGACTCTCACACTTGATCCAAATTAGAGTTCACCAGGCCTATAAACCACATCCTGAGAGTTGCTTTCTCTAGGTGAATGTAAGCTTTCCTATGTAAAACTCTCGAACTTCTTCCAAACTAAAGTTTAGCATGCCAACAGTACACCACCGCATCGTTGCTTTCTCTGAGTGAACATAAGCATTCCCTTATATGAATCACTTTTTCCAAAATAGAATTTAGCAGACCTACAAACCAGTCCCCGATGGTTGATTTAGCTATGTGACTGTAATTTTCCCCAGATATGACTCTCAAACTTCCTCCAAAGTATAGATTAACATGCGTACATACACCACCCAACAGTTTCTTTCTCTGCGTGAATGTAACTGTTCATATATATGACTCTCCTACTTCTTCCGACCTACAGTTATTATGCCTACAAACCACCACCCAAACGTTGTGTTCTCTCCGTGAATGTAAGCTTTCCCATATTTGACTCTCACAATTGCTGCTAATTAGTGTATAGAGGCTTGCAAAGCTGTCCCGAGTGTTGTTTTCTCTAGGTGACTGTAGCTATCCTATATAACACTCTGGAAGTCCTTTCAAACTGCAGTTTAGCATGCCAACAACACATCACCCCATAGTTTCTTTCTCTGCATAAATGTAAGCGTTTGTGTATATAACTCTTGTACGTCTTTCAAAATACAATTTAGCAGACCTAAAAATCACCCGCCAAGAGTTGCTTTCTCTAAGTGACTGTCAGCTTTCGAACTTCTTCCAATCTATAGTTTAGCATGCCTGCACTACAGCACCCCGTATTTGTTTTCTCTGTGTTAATGTAAGCGTTCCTATGTATGTCTCTCGTACCTCTTCCAAAGTAGAGTTTAGTATGCTCACAAACGGCCACCCCAACGTTGCTTTCTCTGAGTGAATGTAAGCGTTCCTGTATATGATTCGAACACTTCATTGAAAATAGAGTTTAGCAGGCCTACGAACCACCCCCAGAGAGTTGCTTTCTCTAAATGACTGTAAGCTTTCCAGATATGACTCTCGAACATCCTCCAATCTATCGTTTAGTAGGCATACAAACATCACTCCATAGTTGCTTTCTCTGCATGAATGTAAGCGTTCCTATAAATGATTCTCGTCCTTCTTCCAAACTAGAGTTTAGTATGCCTACAAACCACAACCCCGTCGTTGATTTCTCCGAGTGAATACACCCAGTCCCCCATATGACTCTCCCCCTTCTTCCAAAGTAGAGTTTTGCAGGCCTACAAATCATCCCCCGAAAGTTGGTTTCTATAAATGACGGTACGCTTTCCTATATATTACTCTTTAACTTCTTGCAAAATAGAGATTTGCATGGCTACAAAAAAGCCACCCCATAATTGCTTTCTCTGCATGAATGTAAGCGTTCCCATATATCATTCTCCTACTTCTTCCAAACTAGAGTTCAGTATGCCTACAAACGACCACACCATCGTTGCTTTCTCTGAGTGAATGTAAGCCTTCCCATATATGTCTCTCACTCTGAAACCAAAATAGAGTTTGGCACACCTACATTCCACACCCAGAGATTTGCTTTAAGCGACTCTAAGCTTTCTTATATGTGATTGTCAAACTTCGTCCAAACTAGAGTTTAGCATGCCTAGAAACCACCCCACAGTTGCTTTCTCTGCATGAATGTAAGCGTTCATATACATGACTCTCGTACTTCCTCCAAAATACAGTTTAGAATGCCTACAAACCACCACCCAAACGTTGCGTTCTCTGAATGAATGAAAGCATTCCCATGTTTGACTCTCACAATTGATGCAAAGTAGAGTTTAGCAGGCCAAGAAAGGCTCTCCCGAGAGTTACTTTCTCTAGGTGACTGTAAGCTTTCCTAAATAAGACTCTCCAACTTCTTCCAAACTACAGGTTAACATGCCCACAAAACATCACCCCATGGTTTTTTCTTTGCATGAATGTAAGCATTAGTATATATGACTCTGGTACTTCTTTCAAAATACAATTTAGCAGACCTAAAAATCACCCACCAAGAGTTGCTTTCTCTAAATGACTGTTCAGGTTTGGAACTTCTTCCAAACTATAGCATGCTTACAAAACACCACCACGTAGTTGCTTTCTCTGTGTGAATGTAAGCGTTCCCAAATATCATTCTCGTACTTCTTCCAAACTATTTAGTATGCCTACAAAAACCACCCCAGTGTTGTTTCTCTGAGGGAATGTAAGCGGTCCCATGTTTGACTCTCACACTTCATCCAAATTAGAGTTTAGCATGTGTACAAAAAAATCTCCCGAGAGTTGCTTTCCCTGGGTGACGGTAATCTTTCCTGTATAAGGTTCTCCAACTTCTTCCAAACTACAGTTTAGCATGCCTACAAAACCTGACGCCATAAGTGCTTTCTCTGTGTGAATGTAAGTGTTCCTATATAGGACTCTCGTACTTCTTCCAAACTACAGTTTAGTATGCCCTACAAACCACCACCCAAACGTTGTTTTCTCTGAGTGAATGTAAGCGTTCCCATATATGACTCTCACACTTCAACCAAAATAACTCTATTTCAACCAAAATAACTCTACATTCCACACCCAGAGAGTTGCTTTCTCTACGTGACTGTAAACTTTCCTATATATGACTCTCAAACTTCGTCCAAACTAGAGTTTTGCAAGCCTACAAAACACCACCCCATAATTGCATTCGGTGCCGGAATGTAAGCGGTTCTACATGTGATTCTCTTGCTTCTTCTAGGAACCACAACCACAACGTTGCTTTCACTGAGTTCCCATATATTATTCTAACACTTCATTGAAAATAGAGTTTAGCAGGCCTACGAAACACCCCCTAGGGTTGCTTTCTCTAAGTGACTGTAAGCTTCCCAGATATGGCTCTCGAACTTCCTCCAAACTATATTTTAGTAGGCATACAAACATCACTCCATAGTTGCTTTCTCTGCGTGAAGGTAAGCTTTCCTATATACGATTCTCGTACTTCTTCCAAACTAGAGTTGACTATGCCTACAAATCACAATCCCATCGTTGATTTCTCTGAGTGAATGCACGCGGTCCCCAATATGACTCTCTCCCACTTCCAAACTGGAGTTTTGCAGGTGTACAAAACATCCCCCGAGAGTTGGTTTCTATGACTGTACCCTTTCCTATATATTACTCCTTAACTTCTTCCAAACTAGAGATTAGCATGGCTACAAAAACGCCACCCCATAATTGCTTTCTCTACGCGAATGTAAGCGTTCCCATATATCATTCTCCTACTTCTTCCAAACTAGAGTTTAGTATGCCTACAAACCACCACGCCGTCGTTGCTTTCTCTGAGGGAATGTAAGCCTTCCCATATATGACTCTTACTCTTAAACCAAAATAGAGTTTAGCACGCCTACATTCCACACCCAGAGATTTGCTTTCTCTAAGTGACTCTAAGCTTTCTTATATGTGATTCTCAAACTTCGTCCAAACTAGAGTTTAGCATGCCTATAAAACACCACCCCATAGTTACTTTCAGTGCGTCAAAATGTATGTGCTCCTATATGTGATTCTCGTGCTTCTTCCAAACTGCAGTTTAGTAAGCCTACAAACAACCCCATCGTTGCTTTCTCTGAGTGAATGTAAGCCTTCTCATATATGACTCTCACACTTCAACCAAAACAGGGTTTTGCAGGCCTACAAACCACCCGCCAAGACTTGCTTTTTCAAAGTGGCTGTTACCTTTCCTATATAGGACTCTGGAACTTCTCCCAAGCTAGACTTTAACATGTCTACCTGACACTACTCCGTAGTTGCTCTCGCTGTGTGAATGTAAGCGTTCCTATATATGAGTCTTGTACTTCTTCTTAACTAACATCTGGCATGCCAAAATAACACTCCCCCATAGTTGCTTTCTTTGAGTCAATGTAAACATTCCTATATATGTCTCTCGCACTTCTTCCAAACTAGAGTTGAATAAGTCTACAAACCAATCCCCGACAGCTGTTTTCTCTGAACGAATTTAAGCGTTCCTATATATGACTATGGCACTTCCTCCAAACTAGAGTTTAGAAAGCCTACACTCCACCCCTGTTCGTTGCTTTCTCTAAGTTACTGTATGCTTTCCTATACATGGCTCTCGAAATTTTCCAAACTAGAGTTAGCATGCCTACTATACACCTACACATAATTGCTTTGTCTGAGTGAATATAAGCCTTCCTATATATGACTGTCGCACTTTTTCCAAATTAGAGTGTAGCCAGCCTGGAAAGCACCCCTTATAGTTGCTTTCATTGAGTGAATGTTAACATTCCTATGTATGACTCTCGCAACTTTTCCAATCTAAGATTTTAGCAATGCTACAAATCCCCCGCCGAGAGTTCCTATACATAACTGTCCTCTTTTTCCAAGCTAGAGTTTAGGAAGCCTAGAATCCGTCCCCCCGTAGACGCTTTATGTGAACGTAAGCGTTCTATATATGACTCTCGCCTTCCTCCAAACTAGAGCTTAGCAAGCCTACAAACCAACTCCCTATAATTGCTTTCTCTGAATGAATGATATCGTTCCTATATAAGACTCTCGAACTTCTTCGAAACCAGAGTTTAACAAGCCAAAAAAGCACCCCCCATAGATGCTTCCTCTAACTCAAAGCTAATATTCCTATATATGATTCAGCTTCTTCATCCAAACTAGAGTAAGGCAAGCCTACAAATCACACATCAATAGTTGCTTTCTATAAGTAAATGTAAGCATCCCTATATATGACTATAGCAATTCTTCCAAACTGGAGTTTAGCAAGCCTACAGACCCCAGGACTCCACTCCATAGTACCCTGGGCATTGGCGCCTGCCTGTCATGCAGGACATAGGGGCGGACGCTCATCTCAGACACGGCATTGGTGGATTGTAGGCTTTTTTAAGTTTTTGAATTGAAGAACTCTGAGAATTGGAATTCGGTTTAGGGTAAGGTTAGGTGTTAGGGACTAGGATTAGATTTAGGGGTTAGGGTTTTAGGTTAGAATTAGGGTTAGGATTACTGTTAGGGTTAGAGATTAGGATTATGTTTAGTGGTTGGGTTTAGGTTTAGGGTGAGAGGCAAGAGTAAGGGTCAGGGATTAGGGTTACTGTTAGGAGTTAGATTCAGGGCTTACGAAGGGTTTGGTTTAGTGATAGGGTTAGGGCTTACGTTTAACGGTGTGTGTTAGGGCACGGGCCCCGTCTAATGTACGGGGCACTGTGGGTGTGGAGCAAGGCTGCGTCCCCACTTCATCTTACCCTTGGTGTTGGGCTTCAACTGTCACGCAGGACAAAGGCAGAGGCTCATGAAACGCATGGTTAGGATTAAGGTTTAAGGTTAGGGTCAAGGTTGAGGGTTAGGGTGAGGGTTAACAGTTAGAGTTAGGGTAAGGGGGTTAGGGATAGGGTTAGGGTTAAGGGTTAGGTTTATGGTTCAGGTTTAAGGTTAGCGTTAGAGGGTAGGGTTAGTGTAACTGTAGGTCAGTGTTGCGGTTAGATCTCTAGGCATTAGGGTAAAGGTCAGGGTTAGGGTTAAGAGTTAGGGTTAAGTTTAATGGTTAAGGATTGGGATTAGGGTTGAGGGTTAGGGTTAAGATTATGGGTAATGACTCAGGATCAAAGGTTAGGGTTATTTTTAGGCGTAGGGTTAGCGTAAGGGGTTAGGGTTAATGTTAGTGTTGTTGGTAGGGTTAAGGTTAGGGTTGGGGTTTCAGAATTAGGGATTAGGTGTTATGGTTATGGCTAGGAGTTAGCGTTAGATTTACGGTATAGGTCTTGTTCTCAGGGTGTCATGCATTAACGTTAAGATAAGGGGTTAAAGTTAGGGTTACGGTGAGCTTTACCTGTTAAGGTGAGCAGTAGGATCAGGGTTAGGTGTTATGTTCTGGGTTAGGGTTATGGGTGAGGGGTAGGGTTTATCCTTAGGGCACGGGCCCTGTATGCACTAGGAGGCGAAGTTAGGGGTCTGTGATGGTCGCTGGGAACCCACTCTATCGCACGCAGTGTATGGGCCTCTGGGTTTCATGCAGGACACTGTGGCAGAGCCGGCTTTCATGCATGGCTTAGTAGGATTGTAGGCTTTCAAAACTCTGAGAAAGCAAGAAGTCTGAGAATTAGATTTCGGGTTAGGATTACGGCACGGTTTAGGGATGAAGATTAGTGGTTAGGGTGAGGGCTTAGGGTTAGGGGTTAGGGTTAGGGTTAGGGTTGCTGGTAGGGTGAAGGTTAGGTTTGACGTTTTAGAATTAGGGATGAGGTGTTACGGTTATGACTATGGTTTAGGATTAGAATTACGGGATAGGGCTTCTTCTCAAGGTGTTATGCATTCACGTTAAGTTAAGGGGATAAGTTAGGGTTACGGGGAGGTTTATGTTTTAAGGTGAGCAATAGGATCAGGGTTAGGTGTTATGTTCAGGGTGAGGGTTATCTGTTAGGGGTAGTGTTTATACTTAGCGTACGGGCCCTGTCTGCACTGGGCGGGGGGCGGGGGTTAGGGGGATGGGATTGTCCCCGGGAACACACTCTATCGTACGCTGGGTATGGGCTCCTGGGTTTCATGCAGGACACAGTGGCAGAGCCCCCTTTTACTCATGGCATGGGAGGATTGTAGGCTTTCTAAACTCTGAGAAAGCAAGAACTCTGAGAATTAGATTTAGGGGTAGGATTCTGGTAATGTTTAGGGATGAAGATTAGTGTCAGGGTGGGGTCTTGGGTTAGGGGTTGGGGTTAAAGGTTAGTGTTAGGTTTAACAGTTACAGTTAGGTTTACGGTTAAGTCTCAGGGTTCGGGTTAAGGTTTGGGTTTAGCGTTTGGCACAGGGGTAGGCTTCAGTGTTAGCTTCATGGTTAAAGATTAGGAGTAGGGTTAGTGTGAGGGTTAAGGGTAAGGGTCAAGATTAAGGGTTCAGGTTGGGGTTAGGCTTAGGTTTAGGGTTAGGGGTCAAGGGTCAGGTTTAGGGTTAAGTGTTGGGCTTAGGGTTGGGGTTTAGTGTTAAGTTTATCGTTAAGGATTAGGGTTAGGGTCAGGGTTAAATGCTTGGGTGCGGGTAATGGTTAGGGTCAGGGTTAAGGTTTATGGATAGGGTTAGTGTTAAGGGTTTACGGGTAGGTTTAGGGTTCAGGGTTAGAGTTAGCATTAGGGCTTAAGGTTAGGATTAGGTGGTAGGTTAGATTTTAGGGTTAGATCTAGGCGTTAGAGTAAGGGTTAAGAGATAGGGTTAGGTTTAATGCTTAGGATTAGGGTTAGGGTTTGGGGTTAAAGTAAGTGTTAGGGGTTAGGTTTAAGGATCCAAGGTTAGGGTTATTTTTAGCTGTAGTGTTAGGGTTAGGGATAAGGGATAAGGTTGGCGTGAGGGTTTTCCTTACTGTTAGGGTTAAGGGTCAGGCTTAGATTAAAGGTTAAGGTTAGGGTCAGCGTTAAGGGTTAGGGTGAGGGTTAACGGTTACGGAAAAGGTTAAGCGTTAGTGTTAGGGATTAGCGATTAGGGTTTTTGGTAAGTGTTAGGGTTAGGAGTTAGTGTTTTATGAAGGGGTATGGTTAGAATTAGGATTGGGGTTAGTGTTAGGGTTTGGTTTAGGAGTTAGGTTTAGGGTAAAAGGATAGGATTAGCGTTAAGGGTTGGGCTCAGGTTTAGGGTTAAAGTTTAGTGTTAGGGTTAATGTTTAGTGTTATGGTCCAGTTTAAGTGTTAGGGTGAGGGTTAACGGTTAGGATTAGGCTTAGAGGTTGGGGATATAGTGAGGGTTCAGTGTTAGGGTTAGGTTTAGGGTTCAGGGTTAAGGTTAGCTGTAGGGGTTATGGTTAGGGTTAGGTGTTAGGTTAGTGTCAGGGTTAGGTCTAGTCGTGAGGGTAAGGTTTAGGGTTAGCTTTAAGAGCTAGGGTTAGGTTGAATGGATAGGATTAGGATTAGCGTTAAGGGTTAGGGTAAGGCTTAGGGGTTAGGGTGAAGGGTTAAGGGTTTTTGTTAGGCATAGCGTTGGGGTTAGAAGTAAGGGTTACTGTCAGTGTTAGGGTTGTAGGCAGGGTTACGGTTAGAGTTAGCGGTTTAGAATTAGGGTTAGGGATTAGGTGTTACAGTGACGACTAGGAGATAGGGTTAGAATTATGGGATAGGGGTTGTTCTCAGGGAATGGGTTATTCACTAACGTTAGGATAAGAGGTTAAAGTTAGGCTCACGGTGAGGTTTACGTGTTAAGGGGAGAAATAGGAACAGGGTTGGGTTGTTATGTTCAGGGTTAGGGTTATCTGTTAAAGGTATTGTTTATGCTTAGCGCACGGGCCCTGTCTGCATTAGGCGGGCGGGGGGAGTTTAGGGGGCTGGGATTGTACCCGGGAACCCACTCTATCATACTCTGGGTATGGGCCCGTGGGTTTCATGCAGGACACAGTGGTAGAGCCTCCTTTCATGCATGGCATGGGAGGATTGCAGGCTTTCTAAACTCTAAGAAAGCAAGAAGTCTGAGAATTAGATTTAGGGTTAGGATTCTGGTTAGGGTTAAGGATGAAGTTTAGTGTTAGGGTGAGGGCTTAGGGTTAGGGATTAGGGTTAGGGTTAAAGGTTACTCTTAGGTTTAACGGATACAGTTCGGTTTCGGGTTGAGGTTTACGGTTAGGGTTAAGATGAGGGGTTAGGGTTTGGTATAGGGTTAGGGTTAGGTACAGGGTTAGGGTTAAGTGTTAGGTTTACGGTTGAAGATTAGGATTAGGGTTAGGATTAAAGGTTAGCGTGAGAGTTAACGGTTAGGGTTAAGGTTAAGAGTTAGGGTTAGGGTTTAGGTTTAGGGTTAAGGGTTAGGGTTAGCTTTACGGTTCGAGTTATGTGTTAGGGTTTGTGTTAGAGGTTAGGGTTTGTTTACTGTCCACGGTTAGGGTTACGTTTAGGGGTTAGCATTAGGGTTAAGGATTAGGTTTAGGGTAAGGGTTTAGAGTTAGTGTTGGGCTTTAGGCTCGGGGCTTAGGTTCAGGGTCAGGGGTTAGGGTTGGTGGTAGGGCTTAGATTTATCGGTCAGTTTAAGGGCACAGGACCTGGTTAATCTACGGTGAGAGGGGTGCGGTCGGAGTCATCACGAAAGCACAACATCATTCCCTGGGCCCTGGGACAAGATCTACATGCAGGACTCAGGCGGAGCCTCATCTCACACATGGCATGGCTGTATTGTAGGCTTGCTTCACTCGGGAATGGAAGTAGTGTGAGAATTAGGGTTAGGGTTGGGGTTAGGGGTTTCGAGTTAGGGGTTAGGCTTGGAGTCAGGGTTAGGTGCTAGGGATTAGTGGTTAGGGTTAGAGTTAGTGTTACGGGTTAGGTGTTAACTCTGGTTTAGGGGGCCAGGGTAAGGTTTAGGTTTGGAGTTAGCGTTAGGGTTAGGCGTTAGGGTTAAGGGATAGGGTTAGGGTTAAGGGTTAGGCTTAGGGTAAGGGTTCAGGTTTAGGGTTAGGGTCACGGTTAAGGGTTAGGGTGAGGGTTAACAGTTAGGGATAGGGTTAGGGGGTTAGGGATAGGATTAGGGTTAAGGGTTAGGTTTATGGTTCAGGTTTAAGGTTAACATTAGGGGGTTCGGGTTAGTGTTAACTGTAAGTCAGTGTTAGGGTTAGATCTCTAGGCATTAAGGTAAAGGTTAGGTTTAAGGTTAAGTGTTAGGGTTATGTTTAATGGTTAGGCTTGGGATTAGGGTTAAGTGTTAGGGTTAAGGTTAGGGGTTATGACTAAGGATCAACGGTTAGGGTTATTTTTATGCGTAGGGTTAGGGTAAGGTGTTAGGGTTAGTGTTAGTGTTGTTGGTAGGGTTAAGGTTAGGGTTGGCGTTTCAGAATTCGGGATCAGGTGTTATGGTTATGGCTAGGAGTTAGCGTTAGAATTACAGTATAGTGCTTTTTCTCAGGGTGTCATGCATTAACGTTAAGATAAGGTGTTAAAGTTAGGGTTATGGTGAGCTTTACCTCTTAAGGTGAGCAGTATGATCAGGGTTAGGTGTTATGTTCTGGGTTAGTCTTATGGGTGAGGGGTAGGGTTTATGCTCTGGGCACGGGCCCTGTATGCACTAGGAGGCAAAGATAGGGGTCTGTGATGGTCGCTGGTAACCTACTCTATCGTATGCAGTGTATGGGCCTCTGGTTTCCTGCAGGACACTGTCGCAGAGCGGGCTTTCATGCATGGCTTAGTAGGATTGTAGGCTTTCAAAACTCTGAGAAAGCAAGAAGTCTGAGAATTAGATTTCGGGTTAGGATTACGGCACGGTTTAGGGATGAAGATTAGTGTTAGGGTGAGGGCTTAGGGTTAAGGGTTAGGGTTAGGGTTAGGGTTGATGGTAGGTTGAAGTTTAGGGTTGGCACTTTAGAATATGGATGAGGTGTTATGGTTATGGCTAGGGGTTAGGTTTAGAATTATGGGATAGGGCTTCTTCTTTGGGTGCTATGCATTAACGTTAACATAAGGGGATAAATTAGTGTTATGGTTAGGTTTATGTTTTAAGGTGAGCAACAGGATCAGGGTTAGGTTTTATGTTTGGAGTTAGGGTTATCTGTTAGGGATAGTGTTTTTGCTTAGCGCACGGGCCCTGTCTTCACCAGGAGGGGGGGGGGGGTTAGGGACTAGGATTGCCACTGGGAACCCGCTCTATCATGCACTAGTTATGGGCCCCCGGGTTTCTTGCAGGACACAGTGGCAGAGCCTCCTTTTACTCATGACATGGGAGAATTGTAGGCTTTCTAAACTCTGAGAAAGCAAGAAGTCTGAGAATTAGATTTAGGGGTAGGTTTATGGTAATGTTTAGGGATGAAGGTTAGTGTTAGGGTGCGTTCTGAAGGTCAGTGGTTAGGGTTAAAGGTTAGTGTTAGGTTTAACCGTTACAGTCAGGTTTATGGTTATGTTTTAGGGTTAGGGTTAAGGTTAAGGTTTAGCGTTTGGTACAGTGTTAGGCTTAAGTTTTAGCTTTAGGGTTAAAGATTAGGATTAGGGTTAGGGTTAAGGGCTAGTGTGAGGGTTAATGATAAGGATCAAGACTAAGGGCTAGGGTTTTTGTTAGTGTTAGGAATAAGTCTTCGTGTAGGCTTTAGGGTTAGCGTTAAGTGTTATGGTTAGGGTTAGGTTTAGGGTTCATGGTTAGTGTTATGTTTAGGGGTTAGTGTTAGGGTTAGGGCTTAGGTTTAGGGTAAGGTTTTAGAGTTCGTGTTCAGCGTTACGGTCGGAGCTTATGTTTACCGTTAGGGGTTAGTGTTAGTGTTAGGGCTGAGATTTAGCTTTTAGTTTAAGGGCACAGGACCTGTTTTATTTACGGTGAGAAGGGTGCTGTCGGAGTCTCCACGAAAGCACAAAATCGTTCCCTGATCCTTGGGAAAGGACCTACATGCAGGACTCAGGTGGAGCCTCATCTCACGCATAGTATAGCTGTATTGTAGGCTTGCTTCACTCTGAGAATGGAAGTAGTGTGAGAATCAGGGTTAGGGTTTGGGTTAGGGGTTTGGAGTTTGGGATTATGGTTCGAGTCAGGGTTAGGTCCTAGGGATTAGGAGTTAGGGTTAGTGTTAGGGATAGGGGTTAGTTGTTGGGTTTGGGTTAGGGTGCTAGGGTTAGGTTTAGGGTTGGGGTTAATATTAGGGTTAGCGTTTAGGGTTAAAGGATAGGATTATGGTTAAGGGTTTGGCTTAGGGTTAGGGTTAAGGGTTAGTGTTAAGGTTTAGGGTTAAGTTCAGGGTTACGTGTTAGGGTGAGGGTTAACAGTTAGGGTTATGGTTAGGGTCTTAGGGGTAGGGTTAGGGTTAGAGTTAGGGGTTAGGATTAAGGGTGAAGTGTTAGGGTTATTTTTAGGCATAGTTTTAAAGTTAGGGGCTAGGGTAATGTTTGGTTTGATGGTAGGTTTAAGGTTAGGGTTAGCAGTTTAGAATTCGCATTAGGGATTAGGTGTTATGGTTATGGCTTGGAGTTAGGGTTAGAATTCAGAGATAGGAGTTGTTCTCAGGGTAAGTGTTATGCATTAACGTTATGATAAGGGGTTAAATTTAGGGTTATGGTGAGATTTACATTTTAAGGTGAGCAATGGGATCAGGGTCAGGTGTTATGTTCAGGGTTATGGTTAGGGGTGAGGGGTAGGGTTTATGCTTACGACTCGGGCCCTGTCTGCACTAGGCAGGGGGGGAGGGGTTTGGGGTTGCGATTGTCGTTGGGAACCCACTCTAGTGTATGCTGAGTATGGGCACTGGGGTTTCCGGCAGGACACAGTGGTAGAGCCTCCTTTTATTCATGGCATGGGAGGATTGTAGGCTTTCTAACGCTGAGAAAGCAAGAAGTCTGATAATTAGATTTAGGGTTAGGATTATAGTTAGGGTTAGGAATGAGGTTAGTGCTAGGGTGAGGGATTAGGGCTAGGGATTATGGGTAGAGTAAAGGTTAAATGTTAGAGTTAGGTTTAACGGTTACAGTTAGGTTTAGGGTTACGTTTTAGGGTGAGGGTTATGGTTAGGGGTTAGGGTTTGGTACAGGGTTAGGGTTAAGTGTTAGGTTTAGGGTTAAAGATTAGAATTCGGATTAGGGTTGACGGTTAGTGTGAGTGTTAACGGTTAGGTTTGTGTTTAAGGGTTAGGGTTAGGGTTTAGGGCTAGTGTTAAGCGTTCATGTTAGATTTAGGGTTAGAGTAAAGTGTTATGGTTAGGGTTATGGGTTAGCATTAGGGTTAAAGGTTAAGGGTTAGGTTTATTTTCAGGCACAGGGTTAGGATTAGGTGTTAGGGTTAGTGTTACCATTAAGGTTTTTTGTAGGCTTAAGGTTAGGTTTAGCAGTTTAGAATTAGGGTTAGGGATTAGGTGTTATGGTTATGGTAAGGAGTTAGGGTTAGAATTATGGCATAGGGGTTGGTCTCAGGGTCAGTTTTATGCTTAAAGTTAGGGTAAGCGGTTAAAGTTAGTGTTACGGTGAGCTTTACGTGTTAAGGTGAGCAATAGGATCAGGGTTAGGTTTTATGTTCAGGGTTAGGGTTATGGGTGAGGGGTAGAGTTTATACTTAGGGTTAGGGTTAGGGTTAGCGTTTAGGCTTAAGGATCAAGGGTTAGGGTTAGGGTTAGTGTTAGGGCTGTTGGTAGGGTTAAATTTAGGGTTAGCAGCTTACAATTAGGTATTAGGTTTTACAGTTATGAATAAGAGTTAGGGTTAGAATTATGGGATAGGTGTTGTCCTCAGGGTAAGTATTATTCATTAACGTTAGGATAAGGGGTTAGGGTTAGGGTTATGGTGAGTTTTACATGTTAAGGTGAGCAATAGGATCAGGGTCAGATGTTATGATCAGGGTTATGGTTATGGGTTAGGGGCAGTGTTTATGCTTAGGGCACAGGCCCTGTCTTCACTAGGTGGGGGGGCTCGGAGGCTGGGATTGTCACCAGGAACCCACTCTATCGTATGCTGGGTATGGGCCTCTGGGTTTCATGCAGGGCACAGTGGCAGAGCCTCCTTTCATGCATGGCATGGGAGGATTGTAGGCTTTCTAAACTCTGAGAAAGCAAGAAGTCTGAGAATTAGATTTAGGGTTAGGATTACGGTTAGGGTTAGGGATGAAGTTTAGTGTTAGGGAGAGGGCTTAGTGTTAGGGATTAGGGTTTGGTACAGGGTTAGGGTTAAGTGTTCGGCTTAGGGGTAAAGATTAGGATTAGTGTTAGGTTTAAGGGTTAGCTGAGGGTTAACGGTTAGGGTTAAGGTGAATGGTTAGGGTTAGGGTTTAGGGTTAGGATTAGGGGTTCGTGTTAGGTTTAGGGTTACACTTAAGTATTAGGGTTTAGGTTCAGGTTTAGGGTTCATGGTTAAGGTTATGTTTAGGGGTTAGGTTTAGGGGTTAGGTTTGGTGTAAGGGTATAGTGTTAGTGAAGGGAGTTTGGGTCAGGGTTTCTGTTTACGGTAGGGGTTAGTGTTAGGACTTAGATTTAGCGATTAGTTTAAGGTCAGAGGACCTGTTTAATCTATGGTGAGAAGGGTGTGGAATCGGTCGCTGAGACACCACAGCATTGTACCCTGGGCCTTGGGCTCAGACCTACATGCAGGAATCAGGGGGAGCCTGTTCTCATGCATAGCATGGTTGTATTGTAGGCTTGGTTAACTCTTAGAATGGAAGAAGTGTGAGAATTAGGGTTATGGTTAGGGTTAGGGATTTGGGTTTAGGAGAGAGTGTTCAAATGAGGGTTAGGGGTTAGGCATTAGGGGTTAGGGTTAGTGTTAGGGTTAGGGGTTGGGGTGAGGGTTGGGTTAGGGGCTAGGGTTAGGTTTAGGGTTGGGGTTAGTGTTAGCGTTCGAGTTAGGGATTAGAGTTAGGGTTAAGGGATAGGATTAGGGTTAAGAGTTTGGCTTAGGGTTCAGGTTAAGGGTTAGGGTTATGGTTAAAGATTAGTGTTAGTTTAAACAGTTATAGTTAGGTTTAGGGTTAAATTTTAGGGTGAGGGCTTTTTAAACTCTGAGAGAGGAAGACGTCTGAGATTAAGATTTAGGGATAGGATTATGGTTAGGATTAGGGATGACGATTAGTGTTAGGGTGAGGGCTTAGGGTTAAGGGTTAGGGTTAGAGTTAGGGTTAAGGTTAGTGTTAGTTTTAACGGTTAAAGTTAGGTTTAGGGTTAAGGTTTATTGTCAGGGTTAAGGTCAGGGGTTAGGGTTTCGTACAGGGTAAGAGTTAAGTGTTAGGTTTAGGGTTAAAGATTAGCATTATGGTTAGTGTTAAAGGTTAGTGTGAGGGTCAAAGTTTAGGGTTAAGTTTAAGGGCTAGGGTTAGGGGTTAGTGTTAGGGTTAAGGGGTCTTGTTAGGTTTAGGGTTACAGTTAAGTGTTATGGTTAGTGTTAGGGGTTACGGTTAGGCTTAGGGTTCATGGTTAGTGTAACATTTAGGGGTTAGGGCTAGGGTTAAATGATAGTGTTAGAGTTAAGGCTTAGGCTTTGGGTAAAGGTTTAGGGATAGGTTTACGGGTTAGGGTTAGTGTCAGGGTTAAATGTTAGGGTGAGAGTTAACAGTTATGGTTAGGGTTATTGGTTAGGGGTTGTGTTTATGCTTAGGGCACGTGCCTTGTCTGCACTAGGCGGAGAGGTTAGGGGGCTAGCATATTCGCCGGGAAATCACTCTATCGTATGCTGGGTATTGGCCCCTGGACACAGTGGCAGGGCCTCCTTTCACACATGGCATGGGAGGATTATAGGCTTTCTAAACTCTGAGAAAGAAAAAGTCTGAGAATTAGATTTAGGGTTAGGATTATGGTTAGAATTAGGGATGAAGTTTAGTGTTAAGGTGATGCCTTAGGGTTAGGGGTTAGGTTTAGGGTCAGAGTTAAAGGTTAGTGTTAGGTTTAACAGTTACAGTTAGGTTTAGCGTTAAGGTTTAGTGTTAGGGTTCAGTTTAGGGGATAGGTTTTGGTACAGGTTAAGGTTTAAGTGTTAAGTTTAGAGTTAAAGATTACAATTAGGGTTAGGTTTAAAGGTAAGTGTGAGGATTAACGGTTAGGGTTAAGCATGAGGGTTAGGGATTAGGTTTAGTGTTAAGGGTTTATGTTAGTTTAGGGTTAGAGTTAAGTGTTATGGTTAGGGTTAGGGGTTAGGGTTAGATATAGGGTGCATGGTTAGGGTTACGTTTAGGGGTTAGGGTTACGGGTTAGGTTTAGGGTGAGTGTTTGGTGTTAGTGTTGGGCATTAGGATAAGGGCTTAGGTTTAGGGTTAGCGTTTAGGTTTAGTGTTAGGGCTTAGATTTAGCGGTTAGTTTAAGGGCACAGGACCTGTTTAATCTATGGTGAGAAGGGTGCAGAATTGGTCCCCTTGACACCACACCATCGTACCTGGGCCTTGGGCCCAGACCTACATGCAGGACTCAGGCGGAGCCTCTTCTCACTCATGGCATGGCTCTATTGTAGGCTTGGTGAACTCTGAAAATGGAGGAAGTGTGAGAATTAGGGTTATGGTTATGGTTAATTGTTTGGGGTTAGGGGTTAGGGTTCGAGTGTGGTTCAGGGGTTAGAAATTAGGAGTTAGTGTTAGTGTTAGGGTTAGGGGTTAGGGGTTAGTGTTGGTTTAGGGGCTAGGGTTAGATTCAGAGTTAGGGTTAGTGTTAGGGTTAGGGTTAGGGATTATGGTTAGGGTTAGGAATTAGGGTTAGGGTTAGGCTTAAGGGATAGGATTAGGGTAAAGGGTTAAGGCTTAGGGTTAGCATTAGGGATTAGGGTTAGGGTTAAATGTTAGGGTTTTGGTCTGATTTAAGGGTTAGGGTGAGCGTTAACAGTTAGGGTTAAGGTTAATTGTTAGGATTGGGGGTTAGGCTTAAGGATTCGTATTAGGGTTAGGGTATAAGGGTGAGACTTAAGTCTTATGGTTAGGGACAGGGCTTTTGGTTAGGGATAAGGGTTAGGAGTTAGGGTTACTTTTAGGCATAGGGTAGGATTAGGGGTGAGGGTTAGGGTTAGGGTTAGTGTTAGGGTTGTTGGTAGTGTTAAGGTTAGGGTTAGCAGTTTAGAATTAGGGTTAGGGATTAGGTTTTATGGTTATGGCTAAGATTTAGGGTTAGAATTATGGGATAGGCGTTGTTCTCAGTGTAAGTGTTATGCATTAACTTTAGGAGATGCGGTTAAAGTTAGGGTTACAGTGTGGTCTACATGATAAGGTGAGCAGTAGGATCAGGGTTAGGTGTTACGTTCAAGGTTAGGGTTATATGTTAGGCGTACTTTTTATGCTTAGGGCACGGGCCCTGTCTGCACTAGGCGGGAGGATTAGGGGTCTAGGATTGTGGCCGAGAACTTTCTCTATCGTACACTGGGTATGGGTCCCTGGGTTTCATGCAGGACACAGTGGCAGAGCCTCTTTTCACGCATGGCATGGGAGGATTGTAGGCTTTCTAAACTCTGAGAAAGCAAGAAGTCTGAGAATTAGATTTAGGGATAGGATTATGGTTAGTGTTAAGGATAAAGTTTAGCATTAGGGTGAGGGCTTAGGGTTAGGGGTTAGAGTTACGGTCAGGGTTAAAGGTTAGTGTTAGGTTTAATGGTTACAGTTAGCTTTAGGGTCAAGTGTTAGGGTTAAGGTTAAGGTTAGGGGTTAGGTTTTGGTACAGGGTAAGGGTTAACTGTTAGGTTTAGGGTTAAAGATTACGATTAGGGTTAGGTTTAAGGGTTAGTGTGAGAGTTAACGGTTAGGGTTAAGGTTAAGTGTTAGGGTTAGTGGTTAAGTTTAGGTTTAAGTGTTCGTGTTAGGTTTAGGGTTAGAGTTAAGTGTTATGGTTAGGGTTTGGGGTTAGGGTTAGGTTTAGGGTTCATCGTTAGGGTTACGTTTAGGCATTAGGGTTATGGGTAAGGATTAGGGTAAGGGTTTAATGTTAGTGTTGGGCGTTAGGGTCAGGGCTTAAGTTTAGGGTTAAGGGTTAGTGTTAGAGTTAGCGTTAGGGCTTAGATTTAGAGGTTATTTTAAGGGCACAGGACCTGTGTAATCTATGGTGAGAAGTGTGCAGAATGGGTCATCGCCACACCACACCATCGTGCCCTAGGCCTTGGGCCCAGACCTACATGCAGGTCTCAGGCAGAGCCTCTTCTCACGCATGGCATGGTTTTATTGTAGGCTTGGCTAACTCTGAGAATGGAGGAAGTGTGAGAATTATGGTTATGATTAGGGTTAGGTGTTTGGGGTTAGGGGTTAGTGTTCGCGTGAGGGTTAGGTGTTAGGGATTAGGGGTTAGGGTTAATGTTAGCATTAGGGGTTAACGGTTAGGGTTGGGTTAGGGACTAGAGATAGATTTAGGGTTGGGGTTAGGGTTAGGGTTAGGGTTAGGGGTTAGGGTTAGGGTTAAGGGATAGGATTAGGGTTAAGGGTTAAGGCTTAGGGTTAGCATTAAGGGATAGGGTTAGGGTTAAGGGTTAGGGTTATGGTCCGAGTTAAGGGTTAGGGTGAGGGTTAACAGTTAGGGTTAGGGTTATAAGTTAGGGATAGTGTTAGGTTTAAGGTCTAGGGTTAGGGTTAGAGGTAGCTTTACTGCTAAGATTAGGTCTCGGCATTAAGGTAAGGGTTAGTGTTAGGGTTAAGGGTTAGGGTTAGGTTTAATTGTTAGGATTAGGATCAGAATTAAGGGTTAGGCTTAGGGTTAGGGGATAGGGTTAGGGTTTAGGGTAAACTTTTAAGGTTATGTTTAGGGATAAGGTTAGGGTTAGCGTTTAAGGTTAGGGTTAGTATTAGGGTTGTTTGTAGGGTTAAGGTAATGTTTAGTGGTTAGAATTAGGGTTAGGGATTAGGGGTTACTGTTATGGCTAGGAGTTAGGGTTAGAATTAAGTGATAGGGGTTGTTCTTAGCATAAGTGTTATGCATTAATGTTAGGATAAGTGGTTAAAGTTAGGTTTACGGTGAGTTTTATGTGTTAAGGTGAGCAATAGGATCAGGGTTAGAATTATGAGTGAGGGGTAGGGTTTTGCTTAGGGTATGGGCCCTGTCTGCCCTAGGAGTGGGATTGAGGGGGATGCGATTGTCACCAGAAACCCACTCTATCGTATGCAGGGTATGGGCCCATGGGTTTCTTGTAGGACACTCTGGCAGAGCCTGATTTCACGCATGGTAAAGGAGGATTGTAAGCTTTCAAATCTCTAAGAAAGTAAGAAGTCTGAGAATTAGATTTAAGGTTAGGATTATCGTTATGGTTAGGGATGAAGTTTAATCTTAGGGTGAGGGCTTCGGGTAAGGGGATACGGTTAGTTTTAGGGTTAAAAGTTACTGTTAGGTTTAACAGTTACAGTTAGACTTAGGGTTTAGGTTTAGGGTTAGGGTTAAGCTTAGGGGTTATGGTTTGGTACAGGGTTAGGGTTAAGTGTTAGGGTTAGGGTTAAAGATCATGACAAGGGTTAGAGTTAAGGGTTAGTTTGAGTGTTAACAGTAGGGTTAAGGATAACTTTTAGGGTTAGGGGTTAGGATTAGTGTTAGGGCTGAGATTTAGCGGTTAGTTTAAGGGCACAGGACCTGTTTAATCTATGGTGAGAGTGGTGCACAGGGTCGCTGCGACACAACACCACCGTACGCTGGGCCTTGGGCCAAGACCTACATACAGGACTCAGGTGGAGCCTCTTCTCACGCATGACATGGCTGTATTGTAGGCTTGGTTAACTCTGAGAATGGAAGAAGTGTCAGAAATCGGGTTAGGGCTGGCTGTAGGTGTTTTTAACCCCTAACCCTAACACTAACCCCCTAATCCTAACCCTAACACTAACCCCAAGGTTAAATCTAACCTTAACCCCTACGACAACCCTAACCCTAACCCTAACCCCTCTCACTGTAGAATAAACAGGTCCTGTGCCCTTAAACTAACCACTAAATCTAAGCCCTAACATCAACCCTAACCTCTGACCCTAAACCTAAGCCCTGAGCCTAAAGCCCAACACTAACTCTAAACTCTTACCCTAAAGCTAATCCCTAACCCTAATGCTAACCTCTAAACGTAACCCTAACTGTGAACCCTAAACCTAACCCTAACCTCGAGCGCTAACCATAGCACTTAACTCTAACCCTAAACCTAACATGAACCCTTAATCCTAACACTAACCCTAACCCTAACTCTTAACTTTAACCCTGACTGTTAACCCTCACACTAACCTTTAAACCTAACCTTAATCGTAATCTTTAACCCTAAACCTAATATTTAACCCTAATCCTGTACCAAACCCTAAACCCTAACCTTAAACCTAACCATAAACCTTAACCCTGAACCTAACTGTAACGGTTAAAACTAAGAGTAACCTGTAACGCTACCCGTAACCCCTAACTCTAAGCCTTCACCCTAATACTAACCTTGATCCTTAACCCGAACCCTAACCCTAACCCTAAATCTAATTCTCAGTCTTCTTGCTTTCTTAGAGTTTAGAAAGCCTACAATCCTCCCATGCCAAGCGTGAAAGGAGGCTCTTCCACTGTGTCCTGAATGAACCGCTGGGGTCCGTAACCAGAGTACGATAGAGTGGGTTCCTGGTGACAATCCCAGCCCCCTAACCCCCCCCCCCCGCCTAATGCAGACAAGGCCCGTGCCCTAAGCATAAACTCTACACCTCACCCAAAACTCTAACCCTGAAAATAACATTTAACCCTGATTCTATTGCTCACCTTAGAATGTAAACCTCACCGTAACCTGAACTTTAACCTCTTATCCTAACGTTAATGCATAACACTTACCCTGAGATTAACCCCTATCCCATAATTCTAACCCTATCTCCTAGTCATAACTGTGACAACTAATCCCTAACCCTAATTCTAAACCACTAACACTAACTGTTACCCTACGTAGTTACTGTTACGGTAACCTACTGTTACCCTAACACTGAACTTAACCCTTACTCCTAACGCCAAAGCTATGGCTAAAAATAATGCTAACCCTTGACCCTTTACCCTAACTCCTAACCCTAACCCTAATCCTAACCACTAAACCCAACCTTAGCTCTTAACCCTAACCCTAAACCTTACCCTGACGCCTAGACCTAACACTAACACTAAACTAACACCTAACCCTAATCATAACCCCTAAAGCTAACCCTAACCCTGAACCCTAAACCTAACTCTAACACTTAATACTAACTATATCCCTAGCCCCTAACCCCAACCCTAACCCTAACCGTTAACCCTCACCCTAACCCTTAAACCGGACCCTAACACTAAATCTTAACCCTAAAGCTACGCCCAACCCTTAACCATAATCCTATCCCTTAACCCTAAACCTAACCCCTAACCCTAAACCTAACACTAACCCCAATCCTAATTCTAACCATAGCCCTTAATACATCACTACGCCTAAGCCCTAACCCTAACCCTAACCCCTAATGCTAACCCTAACACTGAACCCTAAACCTAACCCTATCCCTAACCCTTAAACATAACTCTATCCCTAACCAATAATCCTAAGCCTAATCTTTAACCCTCACCCTAGAGCTTAACTCAAACCGTAACCCTAAGCCTAAACCCCAACCCTAACACTTAACACAAACCCTAAGCCTAAACACTTAACGCCAATCCTATCCTTTAACCCTAACACTAACCCTGATGCCTAATCCTAACCCTAACACTAACCCCAACCATAAATCTAACCCTAGCCCCTAACGCAAAACTAACCCCTAACCCTAACACTAACCCTAAATCCTAGTCCCTAACCACTAAACCTCACTTGAACCCTAACCCCTAACACCAAACCCTTAACCCTAACCATAACCCTATTTCTCACACTACTTGCATTCTCAGAGTTAACCAAGGCTAAAATACAACCATGCAATGCGTGAGTAGAGTTTCCGCATGAGTCCTGCAAGTAGGTCTGGGCCAAAGGCCCAGGATCCGATGGTGTAGTGTCGCATGGAAACATTCTGCACCCTTCTCACCATAGATTACACAGGTCCTGTACCCTTAAACTAACCGCCAAATCAAAGCCCAAACACTGACCCTAACCCCTAACCCTACCTAAGCCCTGACCCTAATGCCCAACACTAACACTAAACGCTTACCCTAAACCTAACCCCTAAATGTAACCTTAACCATGAACCCTAAACCTAACCCAAACCCCTAACCCTAACCATAACACTTAACTCTAACCCTAAACCTAACATGAACACTTAACCCTAACCCTAACCCATAAACCTAACACTTAACCTTAACCCTAACCGTTAACCCTCACACTAAACCTTAACCCTAACCCTAATCCTAATCTTTGAGCCTAAACCTAGCACTTAACCCTTACCCTGTACCAAAACCTAACCCCTAATCTTAACCCTAAGCTTAAACCTTAAAGCTTAACCCTAAACCTAACTGTAACTGTTAAACCTAACACTAACCTTTAACCCTGACCCTAACTGAAACCCCTAACCCTAAGCCCTCACCATAACAGTAACCTATATTGCTAACCCTAACCCTAATCCTAGCCCTAAATTTAATTCTCAGACTTCTTGCTTTCTCAGAGTTTACAAAGCCTACAATCCTCCCATGCCATGTGTAGAAGGAGGCTTGGCCACTGTGTCCGGCATGAAACCAAGGGGCCCATACCCAGTGTATGATAGAGTGGCTTCTGGCATCTATCCCAGCCCTCTAAGCCCCCTCCTAGAGCAGAGAGGGCTCGTGATATAAGCATAAACACTACCCCTCACCCATAACCCTAACCCTGAACATCACAGCTCACCCTGATACTATTGCTCACCTTAACACATCAACCTCACCATAACTCTAACTTGAACCTGTTATCCTAACGTTAATGCATAAGACTTACCCTAAGAACAACCCCTATCCCTTAATTCTAACCCTAACTCCTAGCCACAATTGTAACACCTAATCCCTAAGGCTAATTCAAAACTGCTAAACATTACCTTATCCCTACAAACTAACCCTAACCCTAACCGCTAACCCTAACCGTACACCTAAAAATAACCGTAACACTTGACACTTAACCCTAACCCTTAACCCTGATCCTAATCCTAACAATTAAACCTAACCCTAACTCTTAAGCCTAACACTAACACGTACCCTAATGCCTAGACCTAACCCTAAGAGTAAACGTAACCCCTAACCCTAACCCTAATCCCTAATGCTAACCCTAACACTGAACCCTAATCCTAAGCCTTAAACCTAACTCTATCCTTAACCCATAACCCTAGCCCTAACCGTTAACCCCACACTAACCCTTAACTCGAACTGTAACCCTAACCCTTAAAACTAAACCTAACACTTTACGCTAACCCTAAGCCTTAACGCTTAACCCTTATCCTATCCCTTAACCCTAACTCTAACCCATAACGCTAACCCTAACCCCACTCTAAATCTAACCCTAGCCCCTAACCCAACCCTAACCCCTAAGCCCTAACCCTATCACTAAACCCAACACCTACTCCCTAACCCCTAATCCTCACTCGAAGCTTAAGCCCTAACCCTAAGCCCTCTCCCTGACTAATCTTCATCCCTAACCCTAACCATAATCCTAACCCTAAATCTAATTCTCAGACTTCTTGCTATCTCAGAGTTTTAAAAGCCTACAATTCTCCAAAGCCATGCGTGAAAGCTGGCTCTGCCACAGTGTCCTGCATGAAACCCAGGAGCCCATACTCTGTGCACAATAGAGTGGGTTCCCGGGGACAATCACAGCCCCCTAACTCCCCCTGCTAGTGCTGACAGGGCCCATGCCCTAAGCAAAAACCCTGCACCTCACCCATAACCCTAACCCTGAACATAACACCTAACCCTGATGTTATTGTTCACCTTAACACGTAAACCTCACTGTAACCCTAACTTTAACCCCTATCCTAATGTTATTGCATAACACTTACCCTAAGAACAAACCCTATCCCTTAATTCTAAGCCTAACTCCTAGCATAACCGTAACACCTAATCCCTAACCTTAATTCTAAACTGCTAAACATTACCTTCACCCTACAAACAACCCTAACACTAACCCTAACTCTAACCGCTAACCCTAACCCTAACCATTACCCTGATCATAATCCTAACAATTAAACCTAACCCTAATTCTTAACCCTAACACGAACCATTACCATAATGCCTAGACCTAACCCTAACTGTAACCCTAACCCCTAACCCTAACCCTAACCGCTAATGCTAACCCTAACCCCGAACCCTAAACCTAACCCTAACCCTATCCCTTAAAGCTATTACTATCCCTAAACCATTACCCTAATCGCAACTGTTAACCCTCACTCTCACCCTTAACTTGGACCGAAACCCTAACCCTTAACCCTAACCTTAACCCTTACTGCTAATCTTAAGCCTTCACCCTTTACCTTAATCCTATCTTGTAAGCCTAACCCTAACGCTGACCCCTAACCCACCTGAACATTAACCCTAAACCTAAATCTAACGCTAGCCCCTTACAAAAACCTAACACCTAACCCCTGACACACTAATCCTAACTTCTAATTCCTAACCACTAAACTTCACTCAAACCCAAACCTCTAACCCCAAACACATAACCCTAACCATAACCCTAATTCTCACACTTCCTTCGTTCTCAGAGTTGACCAAGCCTACAATAGAGCCATGCCACGAGTGAGAAGAGGCTCTGCCTGAGTCCTGCATGTAGGTCTGGGCCCAAGGCCCAAGTACGATGGTGTGGTGTTGAGGCGACCCAGTCTGCACCCTTCCCACCATAGATTAAACAGAGCATGTACCCTTAAACTAACCACTAAATCTAAGCCCTAACACTAAACCTAAATCCTAACCCTAAACCTCGGCCCTTATCCTAACGCCCAACAGTAACACTAAACACTCGCCCTAAACTTAACCCGTAACCCGAACCCCTATATGTAACCCTAACCATGAACCCTAAACCTAACCCTAACCTCTAGCCATAACCATAACACTTAACTCTAAACCTAAATGTTACACGAAGCCTTATTCCTAACCCTAAGCCCAACCCTAACCCTTAATCTTGAACCTTACCATTAACCCTCACACTAACCCTTAACCCTAACCATAATCCTAATCTTTAACCATAAAGCTAACACTGAAGCCTAACCCTGTGCCAAACGATAAAACCAAACCTTAACCCTAACCCTGAAACTTAACCATAAACGTAACTGTAACTGTTAAAAATAACACAAACCTTAAACCCTAACCCCTAACCCTAAGAGCCCACCCTAACACTAATCTTCCTCGCTAAACATTACCATAATCCTACCCCTAAATCTAATTGTCAGACTTCTTGCTTTCTCAGAGTTTAGAAAGCCTAAAATCCTCCCATGCCATGAGTAAAAGGGGGCTCTACCACTGTGTCCTGCATGAAACCCAGGAGCCCATATCCAGCGTACGATAGAGTGGGCTCCCGGGGACAATCCCATCCCCCTAACCCCAGCCCCCCGCCCAGTGCAGACAGGGCCTGTACGCTAAGTATAAACACTACCCCTAACAGATAACCCTCACCCTGAATATAACACCTGACCCTGATCCTATTGCTCACCTTAAAACATAAACCTCCCCGTAACCCCAACTTATCCCCTTATCTTAACCATAATGCATAACACCCTGAGAAGAAGCCCCATCCCATAATTCTAATCCTAATCCCCAGCCATAACCATAAGACCTCATCCCTAATTCTAAAATGCCAACCCTAAACTTCACCCTACAAACAACCCTAACCCTAACCCTAACCTCTAACCCTAAGCCCTCACCCTATGACTAATCTTCATCCCTAAACCGTACCGTAATCCTAACCCGAAATCTAATTCTCAGACTTCTTGCTTTCTCAGAGTTTTGAAAGCCTACAATCCTACTAAGCCATGCATGAAAGCCCGCTCTGCCACAGTGTCCTGCAAGAAACCCAGAGGCCCATACACAGCGTACGATAGAGTGGGTTCCCAGCGACCAAAACCGACCCCTAACTTCGATTCCTAGGGCATACAGGGCCCATGCCCTAAGCATAAACACTACCCCTCACCCATAACCCTAACCCAGAACATAACACCTAACCCTGATCCTACTGCTCACCTTAACACGTAAACCTCACCGTAACCCTAATTTTAACCCCATATCGTAACGTTAATGCATGACACCCTGAGAACAGGCCCTATACTGTAATTCTAACCCTAACTCCTAGCCATAACCATAACACCTAATCTCTAATTCTGAAACACCAACCCTAACCTTAACCCTACCAACAACACTAACACTAACCCTAACCCCTTACCCTAACCCTACGCCTAAAAATAACCGTAACCGTTGATCCTTAGTCATAACCCCTAACCTTAACCCTAACCCTTAACGCTAATCCCAATCCTAACCATTAAACATAACCCCAACTCTTAACCCTAACTCTAACCTTTACATTAATGCCTAGAGTTCTAACCCCAACACTGACCTACAGTTAGAAGTAACACAAACCCATAATGCTAACCTTAAAACTGAACAATAAACCTAATCCTTAACCATAACACCCTAACCCTAACCCTAACCCTTAACCCTGACCCTAACCCTAAACCTTAACCCTAACCCTGAACCCTAACCCTAAGCCTACCCTTAACCCTAACCCTATCCATTAAAACTAACCGCTAACGATAACACTAACCCCAACCCTAAACGTACCCCTGGCCCCCTAACCCAGAATTAACACCGAACCCGTAACACTAACTCTACCCCTAACCACTAGCACCTAACCATGACTCGAAACCTAACCCCTAACTCGAAACCCCTAACCCCAACCCTAACCTTAATTCTCACACTACTTCCATTCCTGAGTGAAGCAAGCCTACAATACAGCCATGCCATGTGTGAGATGAGGCTCCGCCTGAGACCTGCATGTAGGTCTTGTCCGAGGGCCCAGGGAATGATGTTGTGCTTTCGTGGTGACTCCGACCGCACCCCTCTCACCGTAGATTAACCAGGTCCTGTGCCCTTAAACTGACCGCTAAATCTAAGCCCTACCACCAACCCTAACCCCTGACCCTGAACCTAAGCCCCGAGCCTAAAGCCCAACACTAACTCTAAACCCTTACCCTAAACCTAATCCCTAACCCTAATGCTAACCCCTAAACGTAACCCTAACCGTGAACAGTAAACCTAACCCTAACCTCTAACACAAACCCTAACACATAACTCTAACCCTAAAACTAACCCTAACCCTTAACCCTAAACCTAAACCCTAACCCTAACCCTTAACCTTAATCTTAACCGTTAACTCTCATGCTAACCTTTAATCCTAACTCTAATCCTAATCTTCAAACCTAAACCTAACACAACCCTAACCCTGTACCAAAACCTAACCCCTCATCTTAACCCTATCCGCAAACCTCAACCCCAAAACGAACTGTAACCGTTAAACCTAACAGTAACCTTAAACCGTAACCCTAATCTGTAACCCTATCCCCTCACCATAACACTACACTTCATCCTGAACCCTAACCATAATCCTAACCCTAAATCTAATTCTCAGACTTCTTGCTTTCTTAGAGTTTAGAAAGCCTGCAATCCTCCCATGCCATGTGTGAAAGGAGGCTCTACCACTGTGTCCTGCATGAAACCCACGGGCCCATACCCAGAGTCCGATACAGTGGGTTCCCGGTGACAATCCCAGCCCCCTAACCTCCCCCCAGCGTAATGCCGACAGGGCCCGTGCGCTAAGCATAAATGATACCTTTAACAGATAACCCTAACCCTGAACATGGCACCTAACCCTGTTCCTATTTCTCCCCTTAACACGTAAACCTCACCGTGAGCCTAACTTTAACCTCTTAACGTAACGTTAATGCATAACCCATTCCCTGAGAACATCCCCTATCCCATAATTCTAACCCTATCTCCTAGTCATAACTGTAACACCTAATCCCTAACCCTAATTCTCCACCGCTAAGCCTAACCGTAACGCTGCCTACAACCCTAACACTGACAGGAACCCTTAGTTCTAACCCCAACGCTATGCCTAACAAAAGCCCTAACCCTTCACCCTTCACCCTAACCCCTGAGCATTACCCTAACCTTTAACCGTAATCCTAATCCTAACCATTAAACCTAACCCTAGCTCTTAAAGCTAACCCTAAACCTTACCCTCACGACTAGACCTTACCCTGACACTAACCTAACACCTAACCCTAACCATAACCCCTAAAGCTAACCCTAACCTGAACCCTAAACCTAACCCTAACACTGAACCTTCACTATATCCCTAACCCCTAAGCCTAATCCTAACTGTTAACCCTCACCCTAACACTTAAACTGGACCATAACACTAAACATTAACCCTAACACTAAACTTTAACCCTAACCATAAGCCCAACACTTAACCCTAATCCTATCCCCTAACCCTAAGCCCTAACCCTAAACCTAACCCTAACCCCAACCCTAACCCTTAATCTTGACCCTTACCATTAACCCTCACACTAACCCTAATCCTAATCTTTAACCATAAAGCTAACACTGAAGCCTAACCCTGTGCCAAACGCTAAACCCAAACCTTAACCCTAACCCTGAAACTTAACCATAAACCTAACTGTAACTGTTACACCTAACACTAACCTCTAACCCTAACCCCTAACCCTAAGACCCCACCTTAACACTAACCCTAACCCTAAACATTATCATAATCCTACCCCTAAATCTAATTCTCGGACTTCTTGCTTTCTTAGAGTTTAGAAAGCCTAAAATCCTCCCATGCCATGAGTAAAAGGGGGCTCTGCAGCTCTCTCTTGCATGAAACCAGGAGCCCATACCTAGCGTATGATAGAGTGGGTTCCCGGGGACAATCCCATCCCCCTAACCCCAGCCCCCCGCCCAGTGCAGACAGGGCCTGTACGCTAAGTATAAACACTACCCCTAACAGATAACCCTCACCCTGAACATAGCACCTGACCCTGATCCTATTGCTCACCTTAAAACATAAACCTCCCCGTAACCCTAACTTATCCCCGTATCTTAACCTTAATGCATAACACCCTGAGAAGAAGCCCTATCCCATAATTCTAATCCTAACCCCTAGCCATAACCGTAACACCTCATCCCTAATTCTAAAATGCCAACCCTAACCTTCACCCTACCAACAACCCTAACCCTAACCCTAACCCCTAACCCTAAGCCCTCACCCTATCGCTAATCTTCATCCCTAAACCGTACCGTAATCCTAACCCTAAATCTAATTCTCAGACTTGCTTTCGCAGAGTTTTGAAAGCCTACAATCCTACTAAGCCATGCATGAAAGCCCGCTCTGCCACAGTGTCCTGCATGAAACCCAGAGGCCCATACACTGCGTACGATAGAGTGGGCTCCCAGCGACCATCACAGACCCCTAACTTCGCCTCCTAGTGCATACAGGGCCCGTGCCCTAAGCATAAACCCTACCCCACACCCATAACCCTAACCCAGAACATAACACCTAACCCTGATCCTACTGCTCACCTTAACACGTAAACCTCACCCTAACCCTAACTTAACCCCTTATCTTAACGATAATGCATGACACCCTGAGAACAAGCCCTATACCGTAATTCTAACCCTAACTCCTAGCCATAACCATAACACCTAATCCCTAATTCTGAAACGCCAACCCTAACCTTAACCCTACCAACAACACTAACACTAACCCTAAAACCCTTACCCTAACCCTACGCCTAAAAATAACCCTAACCATTGATCCTTAGTCATAACCCCTAAAGCTTAACCCTAACCCTTAACGCTAATCCCAATCCTAACCATTAAACATAACCCTACTTAACCCTAACCCTAACCTATACGCTAATGCCTAGAGATCTAACCCCAACACTGACCTACAGTTAACACTAACCCTAACCCCTAATCCTAACCTTAAACCTGAACCATAAACCTAACCCTTAACCCTAACCCTATTCCTAACCCCCTAACCCTAACCCTAACTGTTAAGCCTCACCCTAACCCTTAACCCTGACTCTAACCCTAACCTTAACCCTAACCCTGAACCCTAACCCTAAGCCTAACCCTTAACCCTAACCCTATCCCTTAACCCTAACCCCTAACCCTAATGCTAACCCCAACCCTAAACCTAACCCTGGCCCCCAACCCAGACTTAACACCTAACCCCTAACACTAACTCTAAACCTAACCACTAATCCCTAGCACCTGACCCTGACTCGAAACCTAACCCCTAACTCGAAACCCCTAACCCCAAACCTAACCCTAATTCTCACACTACTTCGACTCCCAGAGTGAAGCAAGCCTACAATACAGCCATGCCATGTGTGAGATGAGGCTCTGCCTGAGTCCTGCATGTAGGTTTTGTCCCAAGGCCCAGGGAATGATGTTGTGCTTTTGTGGTGACTCCGACCACACCCCTCTCACCGTAGATTAACCAGGTCCTGTGCCCTTAAACTGACCGCTAAATCTAAGCCCTACCACCAATCCTAACCTCTGACACTGACCCTAAGCCCCGAGCCTAAAGCCCAACACTAACTCTAAACACTTACCCTAAACCTAATCCCTAACCCTAATGCTAACCCCTAAACGTAACTCTAACCACGAACAGTAAACCTAACCCTAACCTGTAACACAAACCCTAACACATAACTCTAACCCTAAAACTAACCCTAACCCTTAACCCTAAACCTAAACCCTAACCCTAACCCTTAACCTTAATCTTAACCGTTAACTCTCATGCTAACCTTTAATCCTAACCCTAATCCTAATCTTCAACCCTAAACCGAACACAACCCTAACCCTGTACCAAACCCTGACCCCTCATCTTAACCCTATCCGCAAACCTCAACCCCAAAACGAACTGTAACCGTTAAACCTAACAGTAACCTTAAACCGTAACCCTAATCTGTAACCCTATCCCCTCACCATAACACTACACTTCATCCTGAACCCTAACCATAATCCTAACCCTAAATCTAATTCTCAGACTTCTTGCTTTCTTAGAGTTTAGAAAGCCTGCAATCCTCCCGTGCCATGTGTGAAAGGAGGCTCTACCACTGTGTCCTGCATGAAATCCACGGGCCCATACCCAGAGTCCGATACAGTGGGTTCCCGGTGACAATCCCAGCCCCCTAACCTCCCCCCAGCCTAATGCCGACAGGGCCCGTGCGCTAAGCATAAATGATACCTTTAACAGATAACCCTAACCCTGAACATGGCACCTAACCCTGTTCCTATTTCTCCCCTTAACACGTAAACCTCACCGTGAGCCTAACTTTAACCTCTTAACGTAACGTTAATGCATAACCCATTCCCTGAGAACATCCCCTATCCCATAATTCTAACCCTATCTCCTAGTCATAACTGTAACACCTAATCCCTAACCCTAATTCTCCACCGCTAAGCCTAACCGTAACGCTGCCTACAACCCTAACACTGACAGGAACCCTTAGTTCTAACCCCAACGCTATGCCTAACAAAAGCCCTAACCCTTCACCCTTCACCCTAACCCCTGAGCATTACCCTAACCTTTAACCGTAATCCTAATCCTAACCATTAAACCTAACCCTAGCTCTTAAAGCTAACCCTAAACCTTACCCTCACGACTAGACCTTACCCTGACACTAACCTAACACCTAACCCTAACCATAACCCCTAAAGCTAACCCTAACCTGAACCCTAAACCTAACCCTAACACTGAACCTTCACTATATCCCTAACCCCTAAGCCTAATCCTAACTGTTAACCCTCACCCTAACACTTAAACTGGACCATAACACTAAACATTAACCCTAACACTAAACTTTAACCCTAACCATAAGCCCAACACTTAACCCTAATCCTATCCCCTAACCCTAAGCCCTAACCCTAAACCTAACCCTAACCCCAACCCTAACCCTTAATCTTGACCCTTACCATTAACCCTCACACTAACCCTAATCCTAATCTTTAACCATAAAGCTAACACTGAAGCCTAACCCTGTGCCAAACGCTAAACCCAAACCTTAACCCTAACCCTGAAACTTAACCATAAACCTAACTGTAACTGTTACACCTAACACTAACCTCTAACCCTAACCCCTAACCCTAAGACCCCACCTTAACACTAACCCTAACCCTAAACATTATCATAATCCTACCCCTAAATCTAATTCTCGGACTTCTTGCTTTCTTAGAGTTTAGAAAGCCTAAAATCCTCCCATGCCATGAGTAAAAGGGGGCTCTGCAGCTCTCTCTTGCATGAAACCAGGAGCCCATACCTAGCGTATGATAGAGTGGGTTCCCGGGGACAATCCCATCCCCCTAACCCCAGCCCCCCGCCCAGTGCAGACAGGGCCTGTACGCTAAGTATAAACACTATCCCTAACAGATAACCCTCACCCTGAACATAGCACCTGACCCTGATCCTATTGCTCACCTTAAAACATAAACATCCCCGTAACCCTAACTTATCCCCTTATCTTAACCTTAATGCATAACACCCTGAGAAGAAGCCCTATCCCATAATTCTAATCCTAACCCCTAGCCATAACCGTAACACCTCATCCCTAATTCTAAAATGCCAACCCTAACCTTCACCCTACCAACAACCCTAACCCTAACCCTAACCCCTAACCCTAAGCCCTCACCCTATCGCTAATCTTCATCCCTAAACCGTACCGTAATCCTAACCCTAAATCTAATTCTCAGACTTGCTTTCTCAGAGTTTTGAAAGCCTACAATCCTACTAAGCCATGCATGAAAGCCCGCTCTGCCACAGTGTCCTGCATGAAACCCAGAGGCCCATACACTGCGTACGATAGAGTGGGCTCCCAGCGACCATCACAGACCCCTAACTTCGCCTCCTAGTGCATACAGGGCCCGTGCCCTAAGCATAAACCCTACCCCACACCCATAACCCTAACCCAGAACATAACACCTAACCCTGATCCTACTGCTCACCTTAACACGTAAACCTCACCCTAACCCTAACTTAACCCCTTATCTTAACTATAATGCATGACACCCTGAGAACAAGCCCTATACCGTAATTCTAACCCTAACTCCTAGCCGTAACCATAACACCTAATCCCTAATTCTGAAACGCCAACCCTAACCTTAACCCTACCGACAACACTAACACTAACCCTAAAACCCTTACCCTAACCCTACGCCTAAAAATAACCCTAACCATTGATCCTTAGTCATAACCCCTAAAGCTTAACCCTAACCCTTAACGCTAATCCCAATCCTAACCATTAAACATAACCCTACTTAACCCTAACCCTAACCTATACGCTAATGCCTAGAGATCTAACCCCAACACTGACCTACAGTTAACACTAACCCTAACCCCTAATCCTAACCTTAAACCTGAACCATAAACCTAACCCTTAACCCTAACCCTATTCCTAACCCCCAACCCTAACCCTAACTGTTAAGCCTCACCCTAACACTTAACCCTGACTCTAACCCTAAACCTTAACCCTAACCCTGAACCCTAACCCTAAGCCTAACACTTAACCCTAACCCTATCCCTTAACCCTAACCCCTAACCCTAACGCTAACCCCAACCCTAAACCTAACCCTGGCCCCCAACCCAGACTTAACACCTAACCCCTAACACTAACTCTAAACCTAACCACTAATCCCTAGCACCTGACCCTCACTCGAAACCTAACCCCTAACTCGAAACCCCTAACCCCAAACCTAACCCTAATTCTCACACTACTTCCATTCCCAGAGTGAAGCAAGCCTACAATACAGCCATGCCATGTGTGAGATGAGGCTCTGCCTGAGTCCTGCATGTAGGTTTTGTCCCAAGGCCCAGGGAATGATGTTGTGCTTTTGTGGTGACTCCGACCACACCCCTCTCACCGTAGATTAACCAGGTCCTGTGCCCTTAAACTGACCGCTAAATCTAAGCCCTACCACCAACCCTAACCCCTGACCCTGAAACTAAGCCCCGAGCCTAAAGCCCAACACTAACTCTAAACACTTACCCTAAACCTAATCCCTAACCCTAATGCTAACCCCTAAACGTAACTCTAACCACGAACAGTAAACCTAACCCTAACCTGTAACACAAACCCTAACACATAACTCTAACCCTAAAACTAACCCTAACCCTTAACCCTAAACCTAAACCCTAACCCTAACCCTTAACCTTAATCTTAACCGTTAACTCTCATGCTAACCTTTAATCCTAACCCTAATCCTAATCTTCAACCCTAAACCGAACACAACCCTAACCCTGTACCAAACCCTGACCCCTCATCTTAACCCTATCCGCAAACCTCAACCCCAAAACGAACTGTAACCGTTAAACCTAACAGTAACCTTAAACCGTAACCCTAATCTGTAACCCTATCCCCTCACCATAACACTACACTTCATCCTGAACCCTAACCATAATCCTAACCCTAAATCTAATTCTCAGACTTCTTGCTTTCTTAGAGTTTAGAAAGCCTGCAATCCTCCCATGCCATGTGTGAAAGGAGGCTCTACCACTGTGTCCTGCATGAAATCCACGGGCCCATACCCAGAGTCCGATACAGTGGGTTCCCGGTGACAATCCCAGCCCCCTAACCTCCCCCCAGCCTAATGCCGACAGGGCCCGTGCGCTAAGCATAAATGATACCTTTAACAGATAACCCTAACCCTGAACATGGCACCTAACCCTGTTCCTATTTCTCCCCTTAACACGTAAACCTCACCGTGAGCCTAACTTTAACCTCTTAACGTAACGTTAATGCATAACCCATTCCCTGAGAACATCCCCTATCCCATAATTCTAACCCTATCTCCTAGTCATAACTGTAACACCTAATCCCTAACCCTAATTCTCCACCGCTAAGCCTAACCGTAACGCTGCCTACAACCCTAACACTGACAGGAACCCTTAGTTCTAACCCCAACGCTATGCCTAACAAAAGCCCTAACCCTTCACCCTTCACCCTAACCCCTAAGCATTACCCTAACCTTTAACCGTAATCCTAATCCTAACCATTAAACCTAACCCTAGCTCTTAAAGCTAACCCTAAACCTTACCCTCACGACTAGACCTTACCCTGACACTAACCTAACACCTAACCCTAACCATAACCCCTAAAGCTAACCCTAACCCTGAACCCTAAACCTAACCCTAACACTGAACCTTCACTATATCCCTAACCCCTAAGCCTAATCCTAACTGTTAACCCTCACCCTAACACTTAAACTGGACCATAACACTAAACATTAACCCTAACACTAAACTTTAACCCTAACCATAAGCCCAACACTTAATCCTAATCCTATCCCTTAACCCTAAGCCTAACCCTAAGCCCTAACCCTAAACCTAACCCTAACCCCAACCCTAACCCTTAATCTTGACCCTTACCATTAACCCTCACACTAACCCTAATCCTAATCTTTAACCATAAAGCTAACACTGAAGCCTAACCCTGTGCCAAACGCTAAACCCAAACCTTAACCCTAACCCTGAAACTTAACCATAAACCTAACTGTAACTGTTACACATAACACTAACCTCTAACCCTAACCCCTAACCCTAAGACCCCACCTTAACACTAACCCTAACCCTAAACATTATCATAATCCTACCCCTAAATCTAATTCTCGGACTTCTTGCTTTCTTAGAGTTTAGAAAGCCTAAAATCCTCCCATGCCATGAGTAAAAGGGGGCTCTGCAGCTCTCTCTTGCATGAAACCAGGAGCCCATACCTAGCGTATGATAGAGTGGGTTCCCGGGGACAATCCCATCCCCCTAACCCCAGCCCCCCGCCCAGTGCAGACAGGGCCTGTACGCTAAGTATAAACACTACCCCTAACAGATAACCCTCACCCTGAACATAGCACCTGACCCTGATCCTATTGCTCACCTTAAAACATAAACCTCCCCGTAACCCTAACTTATCCCCTTATCTTAACCTTAATGCATAACACCCTGAGAAGAAGCCCTATCCCATAATTCTAATCCTAACCCCTAGCCATAACCGTAACACCTCATCCCTAATTCTAAAATGCCAACCCTAAACTTCACCCTACCCACAACCCTAACCCTAACCCTAACCCCTAACCCTAAGCCCTCACCCTATCGCTAATCTTCATCCCTAAACCGTACCGTAATCCTAACCCTAAATCTAATTCTCAGACTTGCTTTCGCAGAGTTTTGAAAGCCTACAATCCTACTAAGCCATGCATGAAAGCCCGCTCTGCCACAGTGTCCTGCATGAAACCCAGAGGCCCATACACTGCGTACGATAGAGTGGGCTCCCAGCGACCATCACAGACCCCTAACTTCGCCTCCTAGTGCATACAGGGCCCGTGCCCTAAGCATAAACCCTACCCCACACCCATAACCCTAACGCAGAACATAACACCTAACCCTGATCCTACTGCTCACCTTAACACGTAAACCTCACCCTAACCCTAACTTAACCCCTTATCTTAACGATAATGCATGACACCCTGAGAACAAGCCCTATACCGTAATTCTAACCCTAACTCCTAGCCGTAACCATAACACCTAATCCCTAATTCTGAAACGCCAACCCTAACCTTAACCCTACCGACAACACTAACACTAACCCTAAAACCCTTACCCTAACCCTACGCCTAAAAATAACCCTAACCATTGATCCTTAGTCATAACCCCTAAAGCTTAACCCTAACCCTTAACGCTAATCCCAATCCTAACCATTAAACTTAACCCTACTTAACCCTAACCCTAACCTATACGCTAATGCCTAGAGATCTAACCCCAACACTGACCTACAGTTAACACTAACCCTAACCCCTAATCCTAACCTTAAACCTGAACCATAAACCTAACCCTTAACCCTAACCCTATTCCTAACCCCCTAACCCTAACCCTAACTGTTAAGCCTCACCCTAACCCTTAACCCTGACTCTAACCCTAAACCTTTACCCTAACCCTGAACCCTAACCCTAAGCCTAACCCTTAACCCTAACCCTATCCCTTAACCCTAACCCCTAACCCTAACGCTAACCCCAACCCTAAACCTAACCCTGGCCCCCAACCCAGACTTAACACCTAACCCCTAACACTAACTCTAAACCTAACCACTAATCCCTAGCACCTGACCCTCACTCGAAACCTAACCCCTAACTCGAAACCCCTAACCCCAAACCTAACCCTAATTCTCACACTACTTCCATTCCCAGAGTGAAGCAAGCCTACAATACAGCCATGCCATGTGTCAGATGAGGCTCTGCCTGAGTCCTGCATGTAGGTTTTGTCCCAAGGCCCAGGGAATGATGTTGTGCTTTTGTGGTGACTCCGACCACACCCCTCTCACCGTAGATTAACCAGGTCCTGTGCCCTTAAACTGACCGCTAAATCTAAGCCCTACCACCAACCCTAACCTCTGACCCTGAACCTAAGCCCCGAGCCTAAAGCCCAACACTAACTCTAAACACTTACCCTAAACCTAATCCCTAACCCTAATGCTAACCCCTAAACGTAACTCTAACCACGAACAGTAAACCTAACCCTAACCTCTAACACAAACCCTAACACATAACTCTAACCCTAAAACTAACCCTAACCCTTAACCCTACACCTAAACCCTAACCCTAACCCTTAACCTTAATCTTAACCGTTAACTCTCATGCTAACCTTTAATCCTAACCCTAATCCTAATCTTCAACCCTAAACCGAACACAACCCTAACCCTGTACCAAACCCTGACCCCTCATCTTAACCCTATCCGCAAACCTCAACCCCAAAACGAACTGTAACCGTTAAACCTAACAGTAACCTTAAACCGTAACCCTAATCTGTAACCCTATCCCCTCACCATAACACTACACTTCATCCTGAACCCTAACCATAATCCTAACCCTAAATCTAATTCTCAGACTTCTTGCTTTCTTAGAGTTTAGAAAGCCTGCAATCCTCCCGTGCCATGTGTGAAAGGAGGCTCTACCACTGTGTCCTGCATGAAATCCACGGGCCCATACCCAGAGTCCGATACAGTGGGTTCCCGGTGACAATCCCAGCCCCCTAACCTCCCCCCAACCTAATGCCGACAGGGCCCATGCGCTAAGCATAAATGATACCTTTAACAGATAACCCTAACCCTGAACATGGCACCTAACCCTGTTCCTATTACTCCCCTTAACACGTAAACCTCACCGTGAGCCTAACTTTAACCTCTTAACGTAACGTTAATGCATAACCCATTCCCTGAGAACATCCCCTATCCCATAATTCTAACCCTATCTCCTAGTCATAACTGTAACACCTAATCCCTAACCCTAATTCTCCACCGCTAAGCCTAACCGTAACGCTGCCTACAACCCTAACACTGACAGGAACCCTTAGTTCTAACCCCAACGCTATGCCTAACAAAAGCCCTAACCCTTCACCCTTCACCCTAACCCCTGAGCATTACCCTAACCTTTAACCGTAATCCTAATCCTAACCATTAAACCTAACCCTAGCTCTTAAAGCTAACCCTAAACCTTACCCTCACGACTAGACCTAACCCTGACACTAACCTAACACCTAACCCTAACCATAACCCCTAAAGCTAACCCTAACCTGAACCCTAAACCTAACCCTAACACTGAACCTTCACTATATCCCTAACCCCTAAGCCTAATCCTAACTGTTAACCCTCACCCTAACACTTAAACTGGACCATAACACTAAACATTAACCCTAACACTAAACTTTAACCCTAACCATAAGCCCAACACTTAACCCTAATCCTATCCCCTAACCCTAAGCCCTAACCCTAAACCTAACCCTAACCCCAACCCTAACCCTTAATCTTGACCCTTACCATTAACCCTCACACTAACCCTAATCCTAATCTTTAACCATAAAGCTAACACTGAAGCCTAACCCTGTGCCAAACGCTAAACCCAAACCTTAACCCTAACCCTGAAACTTAACCATAAACCTAACTGTAACTGTTACACCTAACACTAACCTCTAACCCTAACCCCTAACCCTAAGACCCCACCTTAACACTAACCCTATTCCCTAAACATTATCATAATCCTACCCCTAAATCTAATTCTCGGACTTCTTGCTTTCTTAGAGTTTAGAAAGCCTAAAATCCTCCCATGCCATGAGTAAAAGGGGGCTCTGCAGCTCTCTCTTGCATGAAACCAGGAGCCCATACCTAGCGTATGATAGAGTGGGTTCCCGGGGACAATCCCATCCCCCTAACCCCAGCCCACCGCCCAGTGCAGACAGGGCCTGTACGCTAAGTATAAACACTACCCCTAACAGATAACCCTCACCCTGAACATAGCACCTGACCCTGATCCTATTGCTCACCTTAAAACATAAACCTCCCCGTAACCCTAACTTATCCCCTTATCTTAACCTTAATGCATAACACCCTGAGAAGAAGCCCTATCCCATAATTCTAATCCTAACCCCTAGCCATAACCGTAACACCTCATCCCTAATTCTAAAATGCCAACCCTAAACTTCACCCTACCCACAACCCTAACCCTAACCCTAACCCCTAACCCTAAGCCCTCACCCTATCGCTAATCTTCATCCCTAAACCGTACCGTAATCCTAACCCTAAATCTAATTCTCAGACTTGCTTTCGCAGAGTTTTGAAAGCCTACAATCCTACTAAGCCATGCATGAAAGCCCGCTCTGCCACAGTGTCCTGCATGAAACCCAGAGGCCCATACACTGCGTACGATAGAGTGGGCTCCCAGCGACCGTCACAGACCCCTAACTTCGCCTCCTAGTGCATACAGGGCCTGTGCCCTAAGTATAAACCCTACCTCACACCCATAACCCTAAGCCAGAACATAACACCTAACCCTGATCCTACTGCTCACCTTAACACGTAAACCTCACCCTAACCCTAACTTAACCCCTTATCTTAACGATAATGCATGACACCCTGAGAACAAGCCCTATACCGTAATTCTAACCCTAACTCCTAGCCGTAACCATAACACCTAATCCCTAATTCTGAAACGCCAACCCTAACCTTAACCCTACCGACAACACTAACACTAACCCTAAAACCCTTACCCTAACCCTACGCCTAAAAATAACCCTAACCATTGATCCTTAGTCATAACCCCTAAAGCTTAACCCTAACCCTTAACGCTAATCCCAATCCTAACCATTAAACATAACCCTACTTAACCCTAACCCTAACCTATACGCTAATGCCTAGAGATCTAACCCCAACACTGACCTACAGTTAACACTAACCCTAACCCCTAATCCTAACCTTAAACCTGAACCATAAACCTAACCCTTAACCCTAACCCTATTCCTAACCCCCTAACCCTAACCCTAACTGTTAAGCCTCACCCTAACCCTTAACCCTGACTCTAACCCTAAACCTTAACCCTAACCCTGAACTCTAACCCTAAGCCTAACACTTAACCCTAACCCTAACCCTATCCCTTAACCCTAACCCCTAACCCTAACGCTAACCCCAACCCTAAACCTAACCCTGGCCCCCAACCCAGACTTAACACCTAACCCCTAACACTAACTCTAAACCTAACCACTAATCCCTAGCACCTGACCCTGATTCGAAACCTAACCCCTAACTCGAAACCCCTAACCCCAAACCTAACCCTAATTCTCACACTACTTCCATTCCCAGAGTGAAGCAAGCCTACAATACAGCCATGCCATGTGTCAGATGAGGCTCTGCCTGAGTCCTGCATGTAGGTTTTGTCCCAAGGCCCAGGGAATGATGTTGTGCTTTTGTGGTGACTCCGACCACACCCCTCTCACCATAGATTAACCAGGTCCTGTGCCCTTAAACTGACCGCTAAATCTAAGCCCTACCACCAATACTAACCTCTGACCCTGAACCTAAGCCCCGAGCCTAAAGCCCAACACTAACTCTAAACACTTACCCTAAACCTAATCCCTGACCCTAATGCTAACCCCTAAACGTAACTCTAACCACGAACAGTAAACCTAACCCTAACCTCTAACACAAACCCTAACACATAACCCTAACCCTAACCCTAACCACAACCCTAACCCCTAACCCCAACCCTAACCCTAACCCTAACCCCTAACCATAACCCTAACCCCCTAACCCTAACCCCCTAACCCTAACCCTACCCCTACCCCTACGCCTACCCCTACCCCCTAAACCTAACCCCAACCCCAACCCCAACCCGAAACCCTAAACCTAACCCTAACCCTAACCCTAACCCCTAACCGTAAACCCTAACCCTAACCCTAACCCCTAACCCTAACCCTTCCCCTACACCCAACCCCTAACCCTAAGCCTAACCCTAACACCTAACCCTAACCCTAACCCCTAACCCTAACCCTAACCCCTAACCCTTACCCTAACGCTACCCTAACCCTAACCCTAACCCCTAACCCTAACCCTAACCCCTAAACCTAACCCTAACCCCAACGCCTAAAACCTAACCCTAACCCCAACCCCAACCCTAACCCTAACCCCTAACCCTAACCCTAAACCCCTAACCCTAACCCTAACCCCTAACCCTAACCCTAACCCAACCCTAACCCTAATCCTAACCCTACCCTAACGCTACCCTAACCCTAACCCTAACCCTAACCCAACCCTAACCCCTAACCCTTAACCCTAACCATACCCCTAAAACCCTAACCCTAACCCCTAACCCTAACTCTAACCCCTAAACCCTAACCCTACCCTAACCCTAACCCTACCCTAACCCTAACCCTAACCCTAACCCCTAACCCAACACTAACCCTAACCGTAACCCCTTACACAACGCTAACCCTAACCCTAACCCCCTAACCCTAACCCTAACCCTAACCCCCTAACCCCAACCCTAACCATAACCCCTAACTCTAACCCTAAACCCAAGCCCTAACCCTAACCCTAACATTACCCTTACCCTAACCGTAACCCTACCCCTACCCTAACCCCAACCCTAACTCTAACCCTAAACCTAACCCTAAACCCTAACTCTTAACCTTAACCCTAAGCGTTAACTCTCACGCTAACCTTTAATCCTAACCCTAATCCTAATCTTCAACCCTAAACCTAACACTTAACCCTAACCCTGTACCTAACCCTAACCCCTCATCCTAACCCTAACCGTAAACCTCAACACGAAACCAAAGTGTAACCGTTAAACCTAAGAGTAACCTTTAACCCTAACCCTAATCCCTAACCCTAAGCCCTCACCCTAACACTAAACTTCATCCTTAACCCTAACCATAATCCTAACCCTAAATCTAATTCTCAGACTTCTTGCTTTCTTACAGTTTAGAAAGCCTGCAATCCTCCCATGCCATGCGTGAAAGGAGGCTCTACCACTGTGTCCTGCATGAAAACAACGGGCCCATACCCAGAGTATGATAGAGTGGGTTCCCGGGTGCAATCCCAGCCCCCTAAACTCCCCCCACCCGCCTAACGCAGACAGGGCCCGTGCGCTAAGCATAAACAATACCTTTAAAAGATAACCCTAACCCTGAACATAACACCCAACCCTGTTCCTATTTCTCCCCTTAACACGTAAACCTCACCGTGCGCCTAACTTTAACCTCTTATCCTAACGTTAATGCAGAACCCATTTCCTGAGAACAACCCCTATCCCATAATTCTAACCCTATCTCCTAGTCATCACTGTGACACCTAATCGCTAACCCTAATTCTAAACCGCTAACCCTAACGGTAACCCTACCTACAACCCTAACACTGACAGTAACCCTTACTTCTAACCCCAACGCTATGTCTAACAAAAACCCTAACCCTTGACACTAACCCTTCACCCTAACCCCTAAGCCTTACCCTAACCCTTAACCCTAATCCTAATCCTAACCATTAAACCTAACCCTAGCTCTTAAAGGTAACCCTAAACCTTACCCTCACGACTAGACCTAACCCTGACACTAACCTAACACCTAACCCTAACCAGAACTCCTAAAGCTAACCCTGATCCCCATCCCTAACCCTAGCAGTAAACTCTAACCCTAAACCTAAGCCCAACCCGTAACCCTAATCCTATCCTTTTACCCTAAAACTAACCCCTAAACCTAACCCCTATACCTCACCCTAACTCTAACCCCAATCCTAATTCTAACCATACCCCTTCATAAAACACTAACTCCTAACCGCTAACCCTAACACTAACCAAAAACCCTAATCACTAATCCCTAACCCTAACGCTTAACCTTTACCCTAACCGTTAACCCTCACCCTAAATCTTAACACTGACCCTAACCTTCACCTTTAACTCTAAGCCTAACCCTTAACCCTACAGTAAGGAAGACCCTTAATGCTAATGGGATCCCTTATCCCTAACCCTAACACTACAGCTAAAAATAACCCTAACCTTTGATCCTTAAACCTAACCCCTAACACTTACTTTAACCCCAAACCCTAACCCTAATCCTAAGCATTAAACCTAACCCTATCTCTTAACCCTAACGCTAGCCCTTACCCTAACACCTAGATCTAACCCTAAATCTAACCTACCGCCTAATCCTAATCTTAAGCCCTAATGCTAACTCTAACCCAGAACCCTAAACCTACCCGTAACCCTTAACACTAACCCTATCCGTGAACCTTAACCCTGACCCTAACCAATACCCGCACCCAAGCATTTAACCCTGATTCTAACCCTAATCCTTAATGATAAACCTAACACTAAGCCCTAACCCTAAGCCCAACACTTAACCCTAATCCTATCCCTTAACCCTAACCCTAACCCTAATGCTACCCCCTAAACGTAACCCTAACCGTGACCAGTTAACCTAACCCTCACCTCTAACACAAACCATAGCACATAACTCTAAACATAAAACTAACCCTAACCCTAACCCTAAACCCTAACTCTTAACCTTAACCCTAAGCGTTAACTCTCACGCTAACCTTTAATCCTAACCCTAATCCTAATCTTCAACCCTAAACCTAACACTTAACCCTAACCCTGTACCAAACCCTAACCCCTCATCTTAACCCTAACCGTAAACCTCAACCCTAAACCAAAGTGTAACCGTTAAACCTAAGAGTAACCTTTAACCCTAACCCTAATCCCTAACCCTAAGCCCTCACCCTAACACTAAACTTCACCCTTAACCGTAACCAGAATCCTAACCCTAAATCTAATTCTCAGACTTCTTGCTTTCTTAGAGTTTAGAAAGCCTGCAATCCTCCCATGCCATGCGTGAAAGGAGGCTCTACCACTGTGTCCTGCATGAAACCCACGGGCCCATACCCAGAGTATGATAGAGTGGGTTCCCGGGTACAATCCCAGCCCCCTAAACTCCCCCCACCCGCCTAATGCAGACAGGGCCCGTGCGCTAAGCATAAACAATATCTTTAACAGATAACCCTAACCCTGAACATAACACCCAACCCTGTTCCTATTTCTCCCCTTAGCACGTAAACCTCACCGTGCGCCTAACTTTAACCTCTTATCCTAACGTTAATGCATAACCCATTTCCTGAGAACAACCCCTATCCCATAATTCTAACCCTATCTCCTAGTCATCACTGGGACACCTAATCCCTAACCCTAATTCTAAACCGCTAACCCTAACCGTAACCCTACCTACAACCCTAACACTGACAGTAACCCTTATTTCTAACCCCAACGCTATGCCTAACAAAAACCCTAACCCTTGACCCTAACCCTTCACCCTAACCCCTAAGCCTTACCCTAACCCTTAACCCTAATCCTAATCCTAACCATTAAACTTAACCCTAGCTCTTAAAGCTAACCCTAAACCTTACCCTCACGACTAGACCTAACCCTGACACTAACCTAACACCTAACACTAACCAGAACCCGTAAAGCTAACCCTGAACCCTAACCCTAACCCTAGCAGTAAACTTTAACCCTAAACCTAAGCCCAACCCGTAACCCTAATCCTATCCTTTTACCCTAAAACTAACCCCTAAACCTAACCCCTATACCTCACCCTAACTCTAACCCCAATCCTAATTCTAACCATACCCCTTCATAAAACACTAACTCCTAACCGCTAACCCTAACACTAACCAAAAACCCTAATCACTAATCCCTAACCCTAACGCTTAACCTTTACCCTAACCGTTAACCCTCACCCTAAATCTTAACACTGACCCTAACCTTAACCTTTAACTCTAAGCCTAACCCTTAACCCTACAGTAAGGATGACCCTTAATGCTAATGGGATCCCTTATCCCTAACCCTAACACTACAGCTAAAAATAACCCTAACCTTTGATCCTTAAACCTCACCCCTAACACTTACTTTAACCCCAAACCCTAACCCTAATCCTAAGCATTAAACCTAAGCCTATCTCTTAACCCTAACGCTAGCCCTTACCCTAACGCCTAGATCTAACCCTAAATCGAACCTACCGCCTAATTCTAATCTTAAGCCCTAATGCTATCTCTAACCCTGAACTCTAAACCTACCCGTAACCCTTAACACTAACCCTATCTGTGAACCTTAACCCTGACCCTAACCATTACCCGCACCCAAGCATTTAACCCTGACCCTAACCCTAATCCTTAATGATAACCCTAACACTAAACCCTAACCCTAAGCCCAAAACTTAAACCTAATCCTATCTCTTTACCCTAACCCTAATGCTAACCCCTAAACGTAACCCTCACCGTGACTAGTAAACCTAACCCTAACCTCTAACACAAACCATAGCACATAACTCTAACCCTAAAACTAACCCTAACCCTAACACTAACCCTAAACCCTAACTCTTAACCTTAACCCTAAGCGTTAACTCTCACGCTATCCTTTAATCCTAACCCTAATCCTAATCTTCAACCCTAAACCTAACACTTAACCCTAACCCTGTACCAAACCCTAACCCCTCATCTTAACCCTAACCGTAAACCTCAACCCTAAACCAAAGTGCAACCGTTAAACCTAAGAGTAACCTTTAACCCTAACCCTAATCCCTAACCCTATTCCCTCACCCTAACATAAACTTCATCCTTTACCCTAACCATAATCCTAACCCTAAATCTAATTCTCAGACTTCTTGCTTTCTTAGAGTTTAGAAAGCCTGCAATCCTCCCATGCCATGCGTGAAAGGAGGCTCTACCACTGTGTCCTGCATGAAACCCATGGGCCCATACCCAGGATATGATAGAGTGGGTTCCCGGGTACAATCCCAGCCCCCTAAACTCCCCCCGCCCGCCTAATGCAGACAGGGCCCGTGCGCTAAGCATAAACAATACCTTTAACAGATAACCCTAACCCTGAACATAACACCCAACCCTGTTCCTATTTCTCCCCTTAACACGTAAACCTCACCGTGCGCCTAACTTTAACCTCTTATCCTAACGTTAATGCATAACCCATTTCCTGAGAACAACCCCTATCCCATAATTCTAACCCTATCTCCTAGTCATCACTGTGACACCTAATCCCTAACCCTAATTCTAAACCGCTAACCCTAACCGTAACCCTACCTACAACCCTAACACTGACAGTAACCCTTGCTTCTAACCCCAACGCTATGCCTAACAAAAACCCTAACCCTTGACCCTAACCCTTCACCCTAACCCCTAAGCCTTACCCTAACCCTGAACCCTAATCCTAATCCTAACCATTAAACCTAAACCTAGCTCTTAAAGCTAACCCTAAACCTTACCCTCACGACTAGACCTAACCCTGACACTAACCTAACACCTAACCCTAACCAGAACCCCTAAAGCTAACCCTGAACCCTATCCCTAACCCTAGCAGTAAACTTTAACCCTAAACCTAAGCCCAACCCGTAACAATAATCCTATCCTTTTACCCTAAAACTAACCCCTAAACCTAACCCCTATACCTCACCCTAACTCTAACTCCAATCTTAATTCTAACCATACCCCTTCATAAAACACTAACTCCTAACCGCTAACCCTAACACTAACCAAAAACCCTAATCACTAATCCCTAACCCTAACGCTTAACCTTTACCCTAGCCGTTAACCCTCACCCTAAATCTTAACACTGACCCTAACCTTAACCTTTAACTCTAAGCCTAACTCTTAACCCTACAGTAAGGAAGACCCTTAAGGCTAATGGGATCCCTTATCCCTAACCCTAACACTACAGCTAATAATAACCCTAACCTTTGATCCTTAAACCTAACCCCTAACACTTACTTTAACCTCAAACCCTAACCCTAATCCTAAGCATTAAACCTTACCCTATCTCTTAACCCTAACGCTAGCCCTTACCCTAACACCTAGATGTAACCCTAAATCTAACCTACCGCCTAATCCTAACCTTAAGCCCTAATGCTAACTCTAACACTAAACCTACCCGTAACCCTTAACACTAACCTTATCCGTGAACCTTAACCCTGACCCTAACCATTACCCGCACCCAAGCTTTTAACCCTGACCCTAACCCTAATCCTTAATGATAACCCTAACACTAAACCCCCACCCTAAGCAAAACACTTAACCCTAATCCTATCCCTGAACCCTAACGCTAACCCGAACACTAATGCTAACCCCTAAACGTAACCCTAACCCTCACCAGTGAACCTAACCCTAACCTCTAACACAAACCATAGCACATAACTCTAACCTTAAAACTAACCCTAACCCTAACCCTAACCCTAAACCCTAACTCTTAACCTTAATCCTAAGCGTTAACTCTCACGCTAACCTTTAATCCTAACCCTAATCCTAATCTTCAACCCTAAACCTAACACTTAACCCTAACCCTGTACCAAACCCTAACCCCTCATCTTAACCCTAACCGTAAACCTCAACCCTAAACCAAAGGGTAACCGTTAAAACTAAGAGTAACCTTTATCCCTAACCCTAATCCCTAACCCTAAGCCCTCACCCTAACACTAAACTTCATCCTTAACCCTAACCAGAATCCTAAACCTAAATCTAATTCTCAGACTTCTTGCTTTCTTAGAGTTTAGAAAGCCTGCAATCCTCCCATGCCATGCGTCAAAGGAGGCTCTACCACTGTGTCCTGCATGAAACCCACGGGCCCATACCCAGAGTATGATAGAGTGGGTTCCCGGGTACAATCCCAGCCCCCTAAACTCCCCCCGCCCGCCTAATGCATACAGGGCCCGTGCGCTAAGCATAAACAATACCTTTAACAGATAACCCTAACCCTGAACATAACACCCAACCCTGTTCCTATTTCTCCCCTTAACACGTAAACCTCACCGTGCACCTAACTTTAACCTCTTATCCTAACGTTAATGCATAACCCATTTCCTGAGAACAACCCCTATCCCATAATTCTAACCCTATCTCCTAGTAATCTCTGTGACACCTAATCGCTAACCCTAATTCTAAACCGCTAACCCTAACCGTAACCCTGCGTACAACCCTAACACTGACAGTAACCCTTACTTCTAACCCCAACGCTATGCCTAACAAAAACCCTAACCCTTGACCCTAACCCTTCACCCTAACCCCTAAGCCTTACCCTAACCCTTAACCCTAATCCTAATCCTAACCATTAAACCTAACCCTAGCTCTTAAAGCTAACCTTAAACCTTACCCTCACGACTAGACCTAACCCTGACACTAACCTAACACCTAACCCTAACCAGAACCCCTAAAGCTAACCCTGAACCCTATTCCTAACCCTAGCAGTAAACTTTAACCCTAAACCTAAACCCAACCCGTAACCCTAATCCTATCCTTTTACCCTAAAAGTAACCCCTAAACCTAACCCCTATACCTCACCCTAACTCTAACCCCAATCCTAATTCTAACCATACCCCTTCATAAAACACTAACTCCTAACCGCTAACCCTAACACTAACCAAAAACCCTAATCACTAATCCCTAACCCTAACGCTTAACCTTTACCCTAACCGTTAACCCTCACCCTAAATCTTAACACTGACCCTAACCTTCACCTTTAACTCGAAGCCTAACCCTTAACCCTACAGTAAGGAAGACCCTTAATGCTAATGGGATCCCGTATCCCTAACCCTAACACTACAGCTAAAAATAACCCTAACCTTTGATCCTTAAACCTAACCCCTAACACTTACTTTAACCCCAAACCCTAACCCTAATCCTAAGCATTAAATCTAACCCTATCTCTTAACCCTAACGCTAGCCCTTACCCTAACACCTAGATCTAACCCTAAATCTAACCTACCGCCTAATCCTAATCTTAAGCCCTAATGCTAACTCTAACCCAGAACCCTAAACCTACCCGTAACCCTTAACACTAACCCTATCCGTGAACCTTAACCCTGACCCTAACCATTACCCGCACCCAAGCATTTAACCCAGATTCTAACCCTAATCCTTAATGATAAACCTAACACTAAGCCCTAACCCTAAGCCCAACACTTAACCCTAATCCTATCCCTTAACCCTAACCCTAACCCTAATGCTACCCCCTAAACGTAACCCTAACCGTGACCAGTAAACCTAACCCTCACCTCTAACACAAACCATAGCACATAACTCTAAACCTAAAACTAACCCTAACCCTATCCCTAAACCCTAACTCTTAACCTTAACCCTAAGCGTTAACTCTCACGCTAACCTTTAATCCTAACCCTAATCCTAATCTTCAACCCTAAACCTAACACTTAACCCTAAACGTCTACCAAACCCTTACCCCTCATCTTAACCCTAACCGTAAACCTCAACCCTAAACCGAACTGTAACCGTTAAACCTAAGAGTAACCTTTAACCCTAACCCTAATCCCTAACCCTAAGCCCTCACCCTAACACTAAACTTCATCCTTAACCCTAACCAGAATCCTAACCCTAAATCTAATTCTCAGACTTCTTGCTTTCTTAGAGTTTAGGAAGCCTGCAATCCTCCCATGCCATGCGTGAAAGGAGGCTCTACCACTCTGTCCTGCATGAAACCCACGGGCCCATACCCAGGTTATGATAGAGTGGGTTCCCGGGTACAATCCCAGCCCCCTAAACTCCCCCCGCCCGCCTAATGCAGACAGGGCCCATGCGCTAAGCATAAGCAATACCTTTAACAGATAACCCTAACCCTGAACATAACACCCAACCCTGTTCCTATTTCTCCCCTTAACACGTAAACCTCACCGTGCGCCTAATTTTAACCTCTTATCCTAACGTTAATGCATAACCCATTTCCTGAGAACAACCCCTATCCCATAATTCTAACCCTATCTCCTAGTCATCACTGGGACACCTAATCCCTAACCCTAATTCTAAACCGCTAACCCTAACCGTAACCCTACCTACAACCCTAACAATGACAGTAACCCTTACTTCTAACCCCAACGCTATGCCTAACAAAAACCCTAACCCTTGACCCTAACCCTTCACCCTAACCCCTAAGCCTTACCCTAACCCTTAACCCTAATCCTAATCCTAACCATTAAACCTAACCCTAGCTCTTAAAGCTAACGCTAAACCTTACCCTCACGACTAGACCTAACGCTGACACTAACCTAACACCTAACCCTAACCAGAACCCCTAAAGCTAAGCCTGAACCCTATCCCTAACCCTAGCAGTAAACTTTAACCCTAAACCTAAGCCCAACCCGTAACCCTAATCCTATCCTTTTACCCTAAAACTAACCCCTAAACCTAACCCCTATACCTCACCCTAACTCTAACCCCAATCCTAATTCTAACCATACCCCTTCATAAAACACTAACTCCTAACCACTAACCCTAACACTAACCAAAAACCCTAATCACTAATCCCTAACCCTAATGCTTAACATTTACCCTAACCGTTCACCCTCACCCTAAATCTTAACACTGACCCTAACCTTAACCTTTAACTCTAAGCCTAACCCTTAACCCTACAGTAAGGAAGACCCTTAATGCTAATGGGATCCCTTATCCCTAACCCTAACACTACAGCTAAAAATAACCCTAACCTTTGATCCTTAAACCTAACCCCTAACACTTACTTTAACCCCAAACCCTAACCCTAATCCTAAGCATTAAACCTAACCCTATCTCTTAACCCTAACGCTAGCCCTTACCCTAACGCCTAGATCTAACCCTAAATCTCACCTACCGCCTAATCCTAACCTTAAGCCCTAATGCTAACTCTAACCCTGAACCCTAAACCTACCTGTAACCCTTAACACTAACCCTATCCGTGAACCTTAACCTTGACCGTAACCATTACCCGCATCCAAGGATTTAACCCTGACCCTAACCCTAATCCTTAATGCTAACCCTAACACTAAACCCTCACCCTATGCCCAACACTTAACCCTAATCCTATCCCTTAACCCTAACCCTAACCCTAATGCTAACCCCTAAACGTAACCCTAACCGTGAACAGTAAACCTAACCCTAACCTCTAACACAAACTATAGCACATAACTCTAACCCTAAAACTAACCCTAACCCTAACCCTAAACCCTAACTCTTAACCTTAAACCTAAGCGTTAACTCTCACGCTAACCTTTAATCCTAACCCTAATGCTAATCTTCAACCCTAAACCTAACACTTAACCCTAACCCTGTACCAAAAACTAACTCCTCATCTTAAGCTTAACCGTAAACCTGAACCCTAAACCAAAGTGTAACCGTTAAACCTAAGAGTAACCTTTAACCCTAACCCTAATCCCTAACCCTAAGCCCTCACCGTAACACTAAACTTCATCCTTAATCCTAACCATAATCCTAACCCTAAATCTAATTCTCAGACTTCTTGCTTTCTTACAGTTTAGAAAGCCTGCCATGCTCCCATGCCATGCGTGAAAGGAGGCTCTACCACTGTGTCCTGCATGAAACCCAAGGGCCCATACCCAGAGTATGATAGAGTGGGTTCCCGGGTACAATCCCAGCCCCCTAAACTCTGCCCGCCCGCCTAATGCAGACAGGGCCCGTGCGCTAAGCATAAACAATACCTTTAACAGATAACCCTAACCCTGAACATAACACCCAACCCTGTTCCTATTTCTCCCCTTAACACGTAAACCTCACCGTGCGCCTAACTTTAACCTCTTATCCTAACGTTAATGCATAACCCATTTCATGAGAACAAACCCTATCCCATAATTCTAACCCTATCTCCTAGTCATCACTGGGACACCTAATCCCTAACCCTAATTCTAAACCGTTAACCCTAACCGTAACCCTACCTACAACCCTAACACTGACAGTAACCCTTACTTCTAACCCCAACGCTATGCCTAACAAAAACTCCAACCCTTGACCCTAACCCTTGACCCTAACCCCCAAGGCTTACCCAAACCCTTAACCCTAATCCTAATCCTAACCATTAAACCTAACCCTAGGTCTTAAAGCTAACCCTAAACCTTACCCTCACGACTAGACCTAACCCTGACACTAACCTAACACCTAACCCTAACCAGAACCCCTAAAGCTAACCCTGAACCCTATCCCTAACCCTAGCAGTAAACTTTAACCCAAAACCTAAGCCCAACCCGTAAGCCTAATCCTATCCTTTTACCCTAAAACTAACCCCTAAACCTAACCCCTATACCTCACCCTAACTCTAACCCCAATCCTAATTCTAACCATACCCCTTCATAAAACCCTAACTCCTAACCACTAACCCTAACACTAACCAAAAACCCTAATCACTAATCCCTAACCCTAACGCTTAACCTTTACCCTAACCGTTAACCCTCACCCTAAATCTTAACACTGACCCTAACCTTAACCTTTAACTCTAAGCCTAACCCTTAACCCTACAGTAAGGATGACCCTTAATGCTAATGGGATCCCTTATCCCTAACCCTAACACTACAGCTAAAAATAACCCTAACCTTGGATCCTTAAACCTAACCCCTAACACTTACTTTAACCCCAAAGCCTTACCCTATTCCTAAGAATTAAACCTAACCCTATCTCTTAACCCTAACGTTAGCCCTTACCCTAACGCCTAGATCTAACCCTAAATCTAACCTACCGCCTAATCCCAACCTTAAGCCCTAATGCTAACTCTAACCCTGAACCCTAAACCTACCCGTAACCCTTAACACTAACCCTATCCGTGAACCTTAACCCTGACCTTAACCATTACCCGCACCCCAGCATTTAACCCAGACCCTAACCCTAATCCTTAATGCTAACCCTAAGACTAAACCCTAACCCTAAGCCCAACACTTAACCCTAATCCCATCCCTTAACCCTAACCCTAACCCTAAAGCTAACCCCTAAACGTAACCGTAACCGTGACAAGTAAACCTAACCCTAACCTCTAACACAATCATAGCACATAACTCTAACCTTAAAACTAACCCTAACCCTAACCCTAACCCTAAACCCTAACTCTTAACCTTAACCCTAAGCGTTAACTCTCACGCTAACCTTTAATCCTAACCCTAATCCTAATCTTCAGCCCTAAACCTAACACTTAACCCTAACCCTGTACCAAACCCTAACCCCTCATCTTAACCCTAACCGTAAACCTCATCCCTAAACCAAAGTGTAACCGTTAAACCTAAGAGTAACCTTTAACCCTAACCCTAATCCCTAACCCTAAGCCCTCACCCTAACACTAAACTTCATCCTTAACCCTAACCAGAATCCTAACCCTAAATCTCATTCTCAGACTTCTTGCTTTCTTAGAGTTTAGAAAGCCTGCAATCCTCCCATGCCATGCGTGAAAGGAGGCTCTACCACTGTGTCCTGCATGAAACCCACGGGCCCATACCCAGAGTATGATAGAGTGGGTTCCCGGGTACAATCCCAGCCCCCTAAACTCCCCCCACCCGCCTAATTCAGACAGGGCCCGTGCGCTAAGCATAAACAATACCTTTAACAGATAACCCTAATCCTGAACATAACACCCAACCCTGTTCCTATTTCTCCCCTTAACACGTAAACCTCACCGTGCGCCTAACTTTAACCTCTTATCCTAACGTTAATGCATAACCCATTTACTGAGAACAACCCCTATCCCATAATTCTAACCCTATCTCCTAGTCATCACTGTGACACCTAATCCCTAACCCTAATTCTAAACTGCTAACCCTAATCGTAATCCTACCTACAACCCTAACACTGACAGTAACCCTTAATTCTAACCCCAACGCTATGCCTAAAAAAACCCTAACCCTTGACCCTAACCCTTCACCCTCACCCCTAAGCCTTACCCTAACCCTTAACCCTAATCCTAATCCTAACCATTAAACCTAACCCTAGCTCTTAAAACTAACCCTAAACCTTACCCTCACGACTAGTCCTAACCCTGACACTAACCTAACACCTAACCCTAACCAGAACCCCTAAAGCTAACCCTGAACCCTATCCGTAACTCTGGCAGTAAACCTTAACCCTAAACCTAAGCCCAACCCGTAACAATAATCCTATCCTTTTACCCTAAAACTAACCCCTAAACCTAACCCCTATACCTCACCCTAACTCTAACCCCAATCCTAATTCTAACCATACCCCTTCATAAAACACTAACTCCTAACCGCTAACCCTAACACTAACCAAAAACCCTAATCACTAATCCCTAACCCTAACGCTTAACCTTTACCCTAACTGTTAACCCTCACCCTAAATCTTAACACTGACCCTAACCTTAACCTTTAACTCTAAGCCTAACCCTTAATCCTACAGTAAGGAAGACCCTTAATGCTAATGGGATCCCTTATCCCTAACCCTAACACTACAGCTAAAAATAACCCTAACCTTTGATCCTTAAACCTAACCCCTAACACTTACTTTAACCCCAAACCCTAACCCTAATCCTAAGCATTAAACCTAAACCTATCTCTTAACCCTAACGCTAGCCCTTACCCTAACGCCTAGATCTAACCCTAAATCTAACCTACCAGCTAATCCTAACCTTAAGCCCTAATGCTAACTCTAACCCTGAACCCTAAACCTACCCGTAACCCTTAACACTAACCCTATCCGTGAACCTTAACCCTGACCCTAACCATTACCCGCACCCAAGCATTTAACCCTGACCCTAAACCTAATCCTTAATGCTAACCCTAACACTAACCCTTAACCCTAAGCCCAACACTTAACCCTAATCCTATCCCTTAACCCTAACCCTAACCCTAATGCTAACCCCTAAACGTATCCCTAACCGTCACCAGTAAACCTAACCCTAACCGCTAACACAAACCATAGCACATAACAATAACCCTAAAATTAACACTAACCCTAAACCTAACCCTAAACCCTAACTCTTAACCTTAACCCTAAGCGTTAACTCTCACGCTAACCTTTAATCCTAACCCTAATCCTAATCTTCAACACTAAACCTAATACTTAACTCTAACGCTGTACCAAACCCTAACCCCTCATCTTAACCCTAACCGTAAACCTCAACCCTAAACCACAGTGGAACCGTTAAACCTAAGAGTAACCTTTAACCCTAACCCTAATCCCTAACCCTAAGCCCTCACCCTAACACTAAACTTCATCCTTAATCCTAACCATAATCCTAACCCTAAATCTAATTCTCAGACTTCTTGCTTTCTTAGAGTTTAGAAAGCCTGCAATCCTCCCATGCCATGCGTGAAAGGAGGCTCTACCACTGTGTCCTGCATGAAACCCACGGGCCCATACCCAGAGTATGATAGAGTGGGTTCCCGGGTACAATCCCAGCCCCCTAAACTCACCCTGCCCGCCTAATGCAGACAGGGCCCGTGCGCTAAGCATAAACAATACCTTTAACAGATAACCCTAACCCTGAACATAACACCCAACCCTGTTCCTATTTCTCCCCTTAACACGTAAACCTCACCGTGCGCCTAACTTTAACCTCTTATCCTAACATTAATGCATAACCCATTTGTTGAGAACAACCCCTATCCCATAATTCTAACCCTATCTCCTAGTCATCACTGTGACACCTAATCCCTAACCCTAATTCTAAACCGCTAACCCTAACCGTAACCCTACGTACAACCCTAACACTGACAGTAACCCTTACTTCTAACCCCAACGCTATGCCTAACAAAAACCCTAACCCTTGACCCTAACCCTTCACCCTAACCCCTAAGCCTTACCCTAACCCTTAACCCTAATCCTAATCCTAACCATTAAACCTAAACCTAGCTCTTAAAGCTAACCCTAAACCTTACCCTCACGACTAGACCTAACCCTGACACTAACCTAACACCTAACCCTAACCAGAACCCCTAAAGCTAAACCTGAAACCTATCCCTAACCCTAGCAGTAAACTTTAACCCTAAACCTAAGCCCAACCCGTAACCCTAATCCTATCCTTTTACCCTAAAACTAACCCCTAAACCTAACCCCTATACCTCACGCTAACTCTAACCCCAATCCTAATTCTAACCATACCCCTTCATAAAACAATAACTCCTAACCGCTAACCCTAACACTAACCAAAAACCCTAATCACTAATCCCTAACCCTAACGCTTAACCTTTACCCTAACTGTTAACCCTCACTCTAAATCTTAACACTGACCATAACCTTAACCTTTAACTCTAAGCCTAACCCTTAACCCTACAGTAAGGAAGACCCTTAATGCTAATGGGATCCCTTATCCCTAACCCTAACACTACAGCTAAAAATAACCCTAACCTTGGATCCTGAAACCTAACCCCTAACACTTACTTTAACCCCAAACCCTAACCCTAATAATAAGCATTAAACCTAACCCTATCTCTTAACCCTAACGCTAGCCCTTACCCTAACGCCTAGATCTAACCCTAAATCTAACCTACCGCCTAATCCTAACCTTAAGCCCTAATGCTAACTCTAACCCTGAACCCTAAACCTACCCATAACCCTTAACACTAACCCTATCCGTGAACCTTAACCCTGACCCTAACCATTACCCGCACCCAAGCATTTAACCCTGACCCTAACCCTAATCCTTAATGCTAACCCTAAGACTAAACCCTAACCCTAAGCCCAAAACTTAATCCTAATCCTATCCCTTAACCCTAACCCTAACCCTAATGCTAACACCTAAACGTAACCCTATCCGTGCCCAGTGAACCTAACCCTAACCTCTAACACAAATCACAGCACATAACTCTAACCCTAAAACTAACCCTAACACTAACCCTAACCATAAACCCTAACTCTTAACCTTAACCCTAAGCGTTAACTCTCACGCTTACCTTTAATCCTAACCCTAATCCTAATCTTCAACACTAAACCTAACGCTTAACCCTAACCCTGTACCAAACCCTAACCGCTCATCTTAACCCTAACCGTAAACCTCAACCCTAAACAAAGTGTAACCGTTAAACCTAAGAGTAATCGTTAACCCTAACCCTAATCCCTAACACTAAGCCCTCACCCTAACACTAAACTTCTCCTTAACCCTAACCATAATCCAACCCTAAATCTCATTCTCAGACTTCTTGCTTTCTTAGAGTTTAGAAAGCCTGCAATCCTCCCATGCCATGCGTGAAAGGAGGCTCTACCACTGTGTCCTGCATGAAACCCACGGGCCCATA
>NW_027182914.1:435000-450000 GCF_041146395.1 Eulemur rufifrons | reverse complement strand
CTATCCTTTTACCCTAAAACTAACCCCTAAACCTAACCCCTATACCTCACCCTAACTCCAACCCCAATCCTAATTCTAACCATACCCCTTCATAAAACACTAACTCCTAACCGCTAACCCTAACACTAACCAGAAACCCTAATCACTAATCCCTAACCCTAACGCTTAACCTTTACCCTAACCGTTAACCCTCACCCTAAATCTTAACACTGACCCTAACCTTAACCTTTAACTCTAAGCTTACCCTTAACCCTACAGTAAGGAAGACCCTTAATGCTAATGGGATCCCTTATCCCTAACCCTAACACTACAGCTAAAAATAACCCTAACCTTTGATCCTTAAACCCAACCCCTAACACTTAATTTAACCCCAAACCCTAACCCTAATCCTAAGCATTAAACCTAACCCTATCTCTTAACCCTAACGCTAGCCCTTACCCTAATGCCTAGATCTAACCCTAAATCGAACCTACCGCCTAATCCTAACCTTAAGCCCTAATGCTAACTCTAACCCTGAACCCTAAACCTACCCATAACCCTTAACACTAACCCTATCCGTGAACCTTAACCCTGACCCTAACCATTACCCGCACCCAAGCATTTAACCCTGACCCTACCCCTAATCCTTAATGATAACCCTAACACTAAACCCTCACTCTACTCCCAAAACTTAACCCTAATCCTATCCCTTAACCCTAACTCTAATGCTAACCCCGAAACGTAACCCTCACCGTGACCAGTAAACCTAACCCTAACCTCTAACACAAACCATAGCACATAACTCTAACCCTAAAACGAACCCTAAACCTAACCCTAACTCTTAAGCTTAACCCTAAGCGTTAACTCTCACGCTAACCTTTAATCCTAACCGTAATCCTAATCTTCAACCCTAAACCTAACACTTAACCCTAACCCTGTACCAAACCCTAACCCCTCATCTTAACCCTAACCGTAAACCTCAACCCTAAAATAAAGTGTAACCGTTAAACCTAAGAGTAACCTTTAACCCTAACCCTAAGCCCTAACCCTAAGCCCTCACCCTAACACTAAACTTCATCCTTAACCCTAACCAGAATCCTAACCCTAAATCTAATTCTCAGACTTCTTGCTTTCTTAGAGTTTAGAAAACCTGCAATCCTCCCATGCCATGCGTGAAAGGAGGCTCTACCACTGTGTCCTGCATGAAACCCACGGGCCCATACCCAGAGTATGATAGAGTGGGTTCCCGGGTACAATCCCAGCCCCCTAAACTCCCCCCGCCCGCCTAATGCAGACAGGGCCCGTGCGCTAAGCATAAACAATACCTTTAACAGATAACCCTAACCCTGAACATAACACCCAACCCTGTTCCTATTTCTCCCCTTAACACGTAAACCTCACCGTGCGCCTAACTTTAACCTCTTATCCTAACGTTAATGCATAACCCATTTCCTGAGAACAACCCCTATCCCATAATTCTAACCCTATCTCCTAGTCATCACTGTGACACCTAATCCCTAACCCTAATTCTAAACCGCTAACCCTAACCGTAACCCTACCTACAACCCTAACACTGACAGTAACCCTTACTTCTAACCCCAACGCTATGCCTAACAAAAACCCTAACCCTTGACCCTAACCCTTCACCCTCACCCCTAAGCCTTACCCTAACCCTTAACCCTAATCCTAATCCTAACCATTAAACCTAACCCTAGCTCTTAAAGATAACCCCGAACCTTGCCCTCACGACTAGACCTAACCCTGACACTAACCTAACACCTAACACTAACCAGAACCCCTAAAGCTAAGCCTGAACCCTATCCCTAACCCTAGCAGTAAACTTTAACCCTAAACCTAAGCCCAACCCGTAACCCTAATCCTATCCTTTTACCCTAAAACTAACCCCTAAACCTAACCCCTATACCTCACCCTAACTCTAACCCCAATCCTAATTCTAACCATACCCCTTCATAAAACACTAACTCCTAACCGCTAACCCTAACACTAACCAAAAACCCTAATCACTAATCCCTAACCCTAACGCTTAACCTTTACCCTAACCGTTAACCCTCACCCTAAATCTTAACACTGACCCTAACCTTAACCTTTAACTCTAAGCCTAACCCTTAACCCTATAGTAAGGAAGACCCTTAATGCTAATGGGATCCCTTTTCCGTAACCCTAACACTACAGCTAAAAATAACAGTAACCTTTCATCCTTAAACCTAACCCCTAACACTTACTTTAACCCCAAACCCTAACCCTAATCCGAAGCATTAAACCTAACCCTATCTCTTATCCCTAACGCTAGCCCTTACCCTAACGCCTAGATCTAACCCTAAATCGAACCTACCGCCTAATCCTAACCTTAAGCCCTAATGCTAACTCTAACCCTGAACCCTAAACCTACCCGTAACCCTTAACACTAACCCTATCCGTGAACCTTAACCCTGACCCTAACCATTACCCGCCCCCAAGCATTTAACCCTGACCCTACCCCTAATCCTTAATGATAACACTAACACTAAACCCTAACCCTAAGCCCAACACTTAACCCTAATCCTATCCCTTAACCCTAACCCTAACGCAATCCCCTAAACGTAACCCTAACCGTGACCAGTAAACCTAACCTTAACCTCTAACACAAACCATAGCACATAACTCTAACCCTAAAACTAAACCTAACCCCAACCCTAACCCTAAACCCTAACTCTTAACCTTAACCCTAAGCGTTAACTCTCACGCTAACCTTTAATCCTAACCCTAATCCTAATCTTCAACCCTAAACCTAACACTTAACCCTAACCCTGTTCCAAACCCTAACCCCTCATCTTAAACCTAACCGTAAACCTCAACCCTAAACCAAAGTGTAGCCGTTATACCTAAGAGTAGCCTTTAACCCTAACCCTAATCCCTAACCCTAAGCCCTCACCCTAAAACTAAACTTCATCCTTAACCCTAACCATAATCCTACCCCTAAATCTAATTCTCAGACTTCTTGCTTTCTTAGAGTTTAGAAAGCCTGCCATTCTCCCATGCCATGCGTGAAAGGAGGCTCTACCACTGTGTCCTGCATGAAACCCACGGGCCCATACCCAGAATATGATAGAGTGGGTTCCCGGGTACAATCCCAGCCCCCTAAACTCCCCCCGCCCGCCTAATGCAGACAGGGCCCGTGCGCTAATCATAAACAATACCTTTAACAGATAACCCTAACCATGAACATAACACCCAACCCTGTTCCTCTTTCTCCCCTTAACACGTAAACCTCACCGTGCGCCTAACTTTAACCTCTTATCCTAACGTTAATGCATAACCCATTTCCTGAGAAAAACCCCTATCCCATAATAATAACCCTATCTCCTAGTCATCACTGTGACACCTAATCCCTAACCCTAATTCTAAACCGCTAACCCTAACCGTAACCCTACCTACAACCCTAACACTGACAGTAACCCTTACTTCTAACCCCAACGCTATGCCTAACAAAAACCCTAACCCTTGACCCTAACCCTTCACCCTAACCCCTAAGCCTTACCCTAACCCTTAACCCTAATCCTAATCCTAACCATTAAACCTAACCCTAGCTCTTAAAGCTAACCCTAAACCTTACCCTCACGACTAGACCTAACCCTGACACTAACCTAACACCTAACCCTAACCAGAACCCCTAAAGCTAACCCTGAACCCTATCCCTAACCCTAGCAGTATACTTTAACCCTAAACCTAAGCCCAACCCGTAACCCTAATCCTATCCTTTTACCCTAAAACTAACCCCTAAACCTAACCCCTATACCTCACCCTAACTCTAACCCCAATCCTAATTCTAACCATACCCCTTCATAAAACAATAACTCCTAACCGCTAACCCTAACACTAACCAGAAACCCTAATCACTAATCCCTAACCCTAACGCTTAACCTTTACCCTAACCGTTAACCCTCACCCTAAATCTTAACACTGACCCTAACCTTAACCTTTAACTCTAAGCCTAACCCTTAACCCTACAGTAAGGAAGACCCTTAATGCTAATGGGATCCCTTATCCCTAACCCTAACACTACAGCTAAAAATAACCCTAACCTTGGATCCTTATACCTAACCCCTAACACTTACTTTAACCACAAACCCTAACCCTAATCCTAAGCATTAAACCTAACCCTAACTCTTAACCCTAACCCTAGCCCCTACCCTAACGCCTAGATCTAACCCTAAATCTAACCTACCGCCTAATCCTAAACTTAAGTCTTAATGCTAACTCTAACCCTGAACCCTAAACCTACCCGTAACCCTTAACACTAACCCTATCCGTGAACCTTAACCCTGACCCTAACCATTACCCGCACCCAAGCATTTAACCCTGACCCTAACCCTAATACTTAATGATAACCCTAACACTAAACCCTAACCCTAAGGCCAACACTTAAACCTAATCCTATCCCTTAACCCTAACCCTAATGCTAACCCCTAAACGTAACCCTCATCGTGACCAGTAAACCTAACCCTAACCTCTAACACAAACCATAGCACATAACTCTAACCCTAAAACGAACCCTAACCCTAACCCTAACCCTAAACCCTAACTCTTAACCTTAACCCTAAGCGTTAACTCTCACGCTAACCTTTAATCCTAACCCTAATCCTAATCTTCAACCCTAAACCTAACACTTAACCCTAAACCTGTACCAAACCCTAACCCCTCATCTTAACCCTAACCCTAAACCTCAACCCTAAACCAAAGTGTAACCGTTAAACCTAAGAGTAACCTTTAACCCTAACCCTAATCCCTAACCCTAAGCCCTCACCCTAACACTAAACTTCATCCTTAACCCTAACCATAATCCAACCCTAAATCTCATTCTCAGACTTCTTGCTTTTTTAGAGTTTAGAAAGCCTGCAATCCTCCCATGCCATGCGTGAAAGGAGGCTCTACCACTGTGTCCTGCATGAAACCCACGGGCCCATACCCAGAGTATGACAGAGTGGGTTCCCTGGTACAATCCCAGCCCCCTAAACACCCCCCGCCCGCCTAATGCAGACAGGGCCCGTGCGCTAAGCATAAACAATACCTTTAACAGATAACCCTAACCCTGAACATAACTCCCAACCCTGTTCCTATTTCTCCCCTAACAAGTAAACCTCACCGTGTGCCTAACTTTAACTTCTTATCTTAACGTTAATGCATAACCCATTTGTTGAGAACAACCCCTATCCCATAATTCTAACCCTATCTCCTAGTCATCACTGTGACACCTAATCCCTAACCCTAATTCTAAACCGCTAACCCTAACCGTAACCCTACCTACAACCCTAACACTGACAGTAACCCTTACTTCTAACCCCAATGCTATGCCTAACAAAAACCCTAACCCTTGACCCTAACCCTTCACCCTAACCCCTAAGCCTTACCCTAACCCTTAACCCTAATCCTAATCCTAACCATTAAACGTAACCCTAGCTCTTAAAGCTAACCCTAAACCTTACCCTCACGACTAGACCTAACCCTGACACTAACCTAACACCTGACCCTAACCAGACCCCTAAAGCTAACCCTGAACCCTATCCCTAACCCTAGCAGTAAACTTTAACCCTAAACCTAAGCCCAACCCGTAACCCTAATCCTATCCTTTTACCCTAAACCTAACCCCTATACCTCACCCTAACTCTAACCCCAATCCTAATTCTAACCATACCCCTTCATAAATCAATAACTCCTAATTGCTAACCCTAACACTAACCAAAAACCCTAATCACTAATCCCTAACCCTAACGCTTAACCTTTACCTTAACCGTTAACCCTCACCCCAAATCTTAACACTGACCCTAACCTTAACCTTTAACTCTAAGCCTAACCCTTAACCCTACAGTAAGGAAGACCCTTAATGCTAATGGGATCCCTTTTCCGTAACCCTAACACTACAGCTAAAAATAACAGTAACCATTCATCCCTAAACCTAACCCCTAACACTTACTTTAACCCCAAACCCTAACCCTAATCCTAAGCATTAAACCTAACCCTATCTCTTAACCCTAACCCTAGCCCTTACCCTAACGCCTAGATCTAACCCTAAATATAACCTACCGCCTAATCCTAACCTTAAGCCTTAATGGTAACTCTAACCCTGAACCCTAAACCTACCCGTAACCCTTAACACTAACCCTATCCGTGAACCTTAACCCTGACCCTAACCATTACCCGCACCCAAGCATTTAACCCTGACCCTAACCCTAATCCTTAATGATAACACTAACACTAAACCCTAACCCTAAGGCCAACACTTAACCCTAATCCTATCCGTTAACCATAACCCTAACGCAAACCCCTAAACGTAACCCTAACCGTGACCAGTAAACCTAACCTTAACCTCTAACACAAACCATAGCACATAACTCTAACCCTAAAACTAAACCTAACCGCAACCCTAACCCTAAACCCTAACTCTTAACCTTAACCCTAAGCGTTAACTCTCACGCTATCCTATAATCCTAACCCTAATCCTAATCTTCAACCCTAAACCTTACACTTAACCCTAACCCTGTACCAAACCCTAACCCCTCATCTTAACCCTAACCGTAAACCTCAACCCTAAACCAAAGTGTAACCGTTAAACCTAAGAGTAGCCTTTAACCCTAACCCTAATCCCTAACCCTAAGCCCTCACCCTAACACTAAACTTCATCCTTAACCCTAACCATAATCCTACCCCTAAATCTAATTCTCAGACTTCATGCTTTCTTAGAGTTTAGAAAGCCTGCAATCCTCTCATGCCATGCGTGAAAGGAGGCTCTACCACTGTGTCCTGCATGAAACCCACGGGACCATACCCAGAGTATGATAGAGTGGGTTCCCGGGTACAATCCCAGCCCGCTAAACTCCCCCCGCCCGCCTAATGCAGACAGGGCCCGTGCGCTAAGCATAAACAATACCTTTAACAGATAACCCTAACCCTGAACATAACACCCAACCCTGTTCCTATTTCTCCCCTTAACACGTAAACCTCACCGTGCGCCTAACTTTAACCTCTTATCCTAACGTTAATGCATAACCCATTTCCAGAGAACAACCCCTATCCCATAATTCTAACCCTATCTCCTAGTCATCACTGTGACACCTAATCCCTAACCCTAATTCCAAACCGCTAACCCTAACCGTAACCCTACCTACAACCCTAACACTGACAGTAACCCTTACTTCTAACCCCAACGCTATGCCTAACAAAAACCCTAACCCTTCACCCTAACCCTTCACCCTAACCCCTGAGACTTACCCTAACCCTTAACCCTAATCCTAATCCTAACCATTAAACCTAACCCTAGCTCTTAAAGCTAACCCTAAACCTTACCCTCACGACTAGACCTAACCCTGACACTAACCTAACAGTTATCCCTCACCAGAACCCCTAAAGCTAACCCTGAACCCTATCCCTAACCCTAGCAGTAAACTTTAACCCTAAACCTAAGCCCAACCCGTAACCCTAATCCTATCCTTTTACCCTAAAACTAACCCCTAAACCTCACCCCTATACCTCACCCTATCTCTAACCCCAATCCTAATTCTAACCATACCCCTTCATAAAACAATAACTCCTAACCGCTAACCCTAACACTAACCAGAAACCCTAATCACTAATCCCTAACCCTAATGCTTAACCTTTACCCTAACCGTTAACCCTCACCCTAAATCTTAACACTGACCCTAACCTTAACCTTTAACTCTAAGCCTAACCCTTAACCCTACAGTAAGGAAGACCCTTAATGCTAATGGGATCCCTTATCCCTAACCCTAACACTACAGCTAAAAATAACCCTAACCTTGGATCCTGAAACCTAACCCCTAACACTTACTTTAACCCCAAACCCTAACCCTAATCCTAAGCATTAAACCTAACCCTATCTCTTAACCCTAACCCTAGCCCTTACCCTAACGCCTAGATCTAACCCTAAATCTAACCTACCGCCTAATCCTAAACTTAAGTCCTAATGCTAACTCTAACCCTGAACCCTAAACCTACCCGTAACCCTTAACACTAACCCTATCCGTGAACCTTAATCCTGACCCTAACCATTACCCGCACCCAAGCATTTAACCCTGACCCTAACCCTAATCCTTAATGATAACACTAACACTAAACCCTAACCCTAAGGCCAACACTTAACCCTAATCCTATCCGTTAACCCTAACCCTAACGCAAACCCCTAAACGTAACCCTAACCGTGACCAGTAAACCTAACCTTAACCTCTAACACAAATCATAGCACATAACTCTAACCCTAAAACTAAACCTAACCCCAACCCTAACCCTAAACCCTAACTTTTAACCTTAACCCTAAATGTTAACTCTCACGCTAACCTTTAATCCTAACCCTAATCCTAATCTTCAACCCTAAACATAACACTTAACCCTAACCCTGTACCAAACCCTAACCCCTCATCTTAACCCTAACCGTAAACCTCAACCCTAAACCAAAGTGTAGCCATTAAACCTAAGAGTAGCCTTTAACCCTAACCCTAATCCCTAACCCTAAGCCCTCACCCTAACACTAAACTTCATCCTTAACCCTGACCATAATCCTACCCCTAAATCGAATTCTCAGACTTCTTGCTTTCTTAGAGTTTAGAAAGCCTGCCATCCTCCCATGCCATGCGTGAAAGGAGGCTCTACCACTGTGTCCTGCATGAAACCCACGGGCCCATACCCAGAGTATGATAGAGTGGGTTCCCGGGTACAATCCTAGCCCCCTAAACTCCCCCCGCCCGCCTAATGCAGACAGGGCCCGTGCGCTAAGCATAAACAATACCTTTAACAGATAACCCTAACCCTGAACATAACACCCAACCCTGTTCCTCTTTCTCCCCTTAACACGTAAACCTCACCGTGCGCCTAACTTTAACCTCTTATCCTAACGTTAATGCATAACCCATTTCCTGAGAAAAACCCCTATCCCATAATAATAACCCTATCTCCTAGTCATCACTGTGACACCTAATCCCTAACCCTAATTCTAAACCGCTAACCCTAACCGTAACCCTACCTACAACCCTAACACTGACAGTAACCCTTACTTCTAACCCCAACGCTATGCCTAACAAAAACCCTAACCCTTGACCCTAACCCTTCACCCTAACCCCTAAGCCTTACCCTAACCCTTAACCCTAATCCTAATCCTAACCATTAAACCTAACCCTAGCTCTTAAAGCTAACCCTAAACCTTACCCTCACGACTAGACCGAACCCTGACACTAACCTAACACCTAACCCTAACCAGAACCCCTAAAGCTAACCCTGAACCCTATCCCTAACCCTAGCAGTAAACTTTAACCCTAAACCTAAGCCCAACCCGTAACCCTAATCCTATCCTTTTACCCTAAAACTAACCCCTAAACCTAACCCCTATACCTCACCCTAACTCTAACCCCAATCCTAATTCTAACCATACCCCTTCATAAAACAATAACTCCTAACCGCTAACCCTAACATTAACCAGAAACCCTAATCACTAATCCCTAACCCTAACGCTTAACATTTACCCTAACCGTTAACCCTCACCCTAAATCTTAACACTGACCCTAACCTTAACCTTTAACTCTAAGCCTAACCCTTAACCCTACAGTAAGGAAGACCCTTAATGCTAATGGGATCCCTTATCCCTAACCCTAACACTACAGCTAAAAATAACCCTAACCTTTGATCCTTAAACCTAACCCCTAACACTTACTTTAACCCCAAACCCTAACCCTAATCCGAAGCATTAAACCTAACCCTATCTCTTAACCCTAACCCTAGCCCTTACCCTAACGCCTAGATCTAACCCTAAATCTAACCTACCGCCTATTCCTAAACTTAAGTCCTAATGCTAACTCTAACCCTGAACCCTAAACCTACCCGTAACCCTTAACACTAACCCTATCCGTGAACCTTAACCCTGACCCTAACCATTACCAGCACCCAAGCATTTAACCCTGACCCTAACCCTAATCCTTAATGATAACCCTAACACTAAACCCTAACCCTAAGGCCAACACTTAAACCTAATCCTATCCCTTAACCCTAACCCTAATGCTAACCCCTAAACGTAACCCTCACCGTGACCAGTAAACCTAACCCTAACCTCTAACACAAAGCGTAGCACATAACTCTAACCCTAAAACTAACCCTAACCCTAACCCTAACCCTAAACCCTAACTCTTAACCTTAACCCTAAGCGTTAACTCTCACGCTAACCTTTAATCCTAACCCTAATCCTAATCTTCAACCCTAAACCTAACACTTAACCCTAGCCCTGTACCAAACCCTAACCCCTCATCTTAACCCTAACGGTAAACCTCAACCCTATACCAAAGTGTAACCATTAAACCTAAGAGTAACCTTTAACCCTAACCCTAATCCCTAACCCTAAGCCCTCACCCTAACACTAAACTTCATCCTTAACCCTAACCATAATCCTAACCCTAAATCTAATTCTCAGACTTCTTGCTTTCTTAGAGTTTAGAAAGCCTGCAATCCTCCCATGCCATGCGTGAAAGGAGGCTCTACCTCTGCGTCCTGCATGAAACCCATGGGCTCATACCCAGAGTATGATAGAGTGGGTTCCGGGTACAATCCCAGCCCCCTAAACTCCCCCCGCCCGCCCAATGCAGTCAGGGCCCGTGCGCTAAGCATAAACAATACCTTTAACAGATAACCCTAACCCTGAACATAACACCCAACCCTGTTCCTATTTCTCCCTTTAACACGTAAACCTCACCGTGCGCCTAATTTTAACCTCTTATCCTAACGTTAATGCATAACCCATTTCCTGAGAACAACCCCTATCCCATAATTCTAACCCTATCTCCTAGTCATCACTGTGACACCTAATCCCTAACCCTAATTCTAAACCGCTAACCCTAACCGTAACCCTACCTACAACCCTAACACTGACAGTAACCCTTACTTCTAACCCCAACGCTATGCCTAACAAAAACCCTAACCCTTGACCCTAACCCTTCACCCTAACCCCTAAGCCTTACCCTAACCCTTAACCCTAATCCTAATCCTAACCATTAAACCTAACCCTAGCTCTTAAAGATAACCCTAAAACTTACCCTCACGACTAGACCTAACCCTGACACTAACCTAACACTTAACCCTAACCAGAACCTCTAAAGCTAACCCTGAACCCTATCCCTAACCCTAGCAGTAAACTTTAACCCTAAACCTAAGCCCAACCCGTAACCCTAATCCTATCCTTTTACCCTAAAACTAACCCCTAAACCTAACCCCTATACCTCACCCTAACTCTAACCCCAATCCTAATTCTAACCATACCCCTTCATAAAACACTAACTCCTAACCGCTAACCCTAACACTAACCAAAAATCCTAATCACTAATCCCTAACCCTAACGCTTAACCTTTACCCTAACCGTTAACCCTCACCCTAAATCTTAACACTGACCCTAACCTTAACCTTTAACTCTAAGCCTAACCCTTAACCCTACAGTAAGGAAGACCCTTAATGCTAATGGGATCCCTTATCCCTAACCCTAACACTACAGCTAAAAATAACCCTAACTTTTGATCCTGAAACCTAACCCCTAACACTTACTTTAACCCCAAACCCTAACCCTAATCCTAAGCATTAAACCTAATCCTGTCTCTTAACCCTAACGCTAGCCCTTACCCTAAAGCCTAGATCTAACCCTAAATATAACCTACCGCCTAATCCTAACCTTAAGCCCTAATGGTAACCCTAACCATAACTCTAAACCTACCCGTAACCCTTAACACTAACCCGATCCGTGAACCTTAACCCTGACCCTAACTATTACCCGCACCCAAGCATTTAACCCTGATCCTAACCCTAATCCTTAATGATAACCCTAACACTAAACCCTCATCCTAAGCCCAACACTTAACCCTAATCCTATCCCTTAACCCTAACCCTAACCTAACCCTAACCCTAACCCTAACCCTGACCCTGACCCTGACCCCTAAACCTAACCCCTAACCCTAACCATAACCCCTAACCCTAACCATAACCCTAACGCTTAACCCTAACCCTAACCCTACCCCTAACCCTAACCTAACCGTAACCCTAACCCTAACCCCTAACCCTAACCCTAAACCCTAACCCTAACCCAACCCTAACCCTAAACCCAACCCCTAACCCTAACCCCTAACCCTAACTCTAACCCTACCCCTACCCCTAACCCTAAGCACTAACCCTAACCCTAACCCTAACCCCTAACCCTAACCCTAACCCCTAATCCTAACCCTAACCCTAACCCCAACCCTAACCCCTAACCCCAACCCTCACCCTAACCCTAACCGCTAACCCTAACCCTAACCCCTAACCCTAACCCTAACCCAAACCGTAACCCTAACACCTAACCCCTACCCTAATCCTAACCCTAACCCTAACCCCTAACCCTAACACGTAACCCTAACCGTAACCCCTAACCCTAAACCTTAACCCTAACACAAACCCCTAACCCTAACCCCTAACCCCAAAACTAACCCTAACCCTAACCCCTAACCCTAAGCCCTAACCCTAACCCTAACCCAAACCCTAACCCAAACCCTAACCCTAACCCCTAACCCTAACCCTAACCCCTAACCCTAACTCTAAACCCTAACCCTAACCCTAGCCCTCAGCCTAACCCCTAACCCTAACCCCTAACCCGAACCCGAACCCTTAACCCTAACCCTAACCCCTAACCCTAACCCCTAACCCTAAACCCTAACCCTAACCCTACCCCTAACCCTAACCCCTAACCCTAACACCTAACCCCTAACCCTAACCCCTAGCCCTAGCCCTAACCCTAACCCTAATCCCTAACCCTAACCCTAGGCCTAGCCCTAGCCTGAGCCCTAACCCTAACCCTAACCCTAACCTCTAACCCTAACCCTAACCCCTAACCCTAACCCCTAAACCCTAACCGTAACCCTAACCTCTAACCCTAACCCTAACCCCTGACCCTGACCCTAACCATAACCCTAACCCCTAACCCTAACCCCTAACCCGAACCCTGACCCTAACCCTAACCCCTAACCCTAACCCTAACCCTAACCCCTAACCCTAACCCCTAACTCTAACCCTACCCTAACCCTAACCCCTAACCCTAACACCTAACCATAACCCTAACCCATAACCCTAACCCTAACACCTAACCCTAACCCTAACCCCTAACCCTAAACCCTAACCCGAACCCTGACCCTAACCCTAACCCTAACCCTAACCCCTAACCCTAACCATAACCCCTAACCCTAACCCTAATCCGAAACCCTAACCCTAACCCTAACCCCTAACCCTAACGCTAACCCCTAACCCTAACCCCTAACCCTAACCCTAACCCCTAACCCTAACCCCTAACTCTAACCCCTAACCCTAACCCCTAACCCTAACCCTACCCCAACCCCAACCCCAACCCTAACGCAAACCTAAACCTAACCATAACCCTAACCCCTAACCCTAACCCCTAACCCTAACCCTTAACACTAACCCTAACCCTAACCCCTAACCCTAACCCCTACCCCTACCCGTATCCCTAACCCTAACCCCTAACCCTACCCCTACCCCTACCCCTAACCCTAACGCTAATCACTAACCCTACCCCTAACCCCTAACCCTACCCCTAACCCTAACCCTAAACCTAACCCCTAACCCTAACCCCTAACCCTAACCCTAACCCCTAACCCTAACCCCTATCCCCTAACACTAACACCTAACCCTAACCCTAACCCCTAACCCTAACCCTAACCCCGACCCCAACCCCAACCCTAACCCTAAACCTAACCCCTAACCCTGACCCTGACCCTGACCCTGAGCCTAACCCCTAATCCTAACCCTAAACCCTAACCCTACCCCTACCCCTACCCCTACCCTAACCCTAACCCTAACTCAACCCTATACCTAACCCTAACCCTAACGCTAACCCCTAACCCTAACCCTAACCCCTAACCCCAACCGCAACCCCAACCCTAACCCTAAACACTAACCCTAACCCTAACCCCTTACCCTAACCCTTACCCTTACCCTTACCCTAACCCTAACCCCTAACCCTAACCCTAACCCCTAACTCTAACCCTAACCCCTAACCCAAACCCCTACCCCTACCCGTACCCCTAACCCTAACCCCTAACCCCGACCCTAACCCTACCCCTACCCCTAACTCTAACCCCTAACCCTAACCCTAAGCCCAACCCTAACCCCTAACCGCAACCCTAACCCTAACCCTAACCCCTAACCCTAACCCTAACCCCTAACCATAACCCTAAACCCTAACCATAACCCTAACCCAAACCCTAACCCTAACCCCTAAACCCTACCCTAATCCTAACCCTAACCCTAACCCCTAAAACTAACCCCTAACCCTAACCCTAACCCCTAACCCTAACCCTTAACCCTAACCCTAACCCTAACCCCTAACACTAACCGCAACCCTAACCCTAACCCTAACCCCTAACCTTAACCCCTAACCCTAACCCTAACCCTAACCCAAACCCTAACCCAAACCCTAACCCTAACCCCTAACCTTAACCCTAACTCCTAACCCTAAACCTAAACCCTAACCCTAACCCTATCCCTAACCCTAACCCCTAACCCTAACCCCTAACCCTAACCCTACCCCTAACCCTAACCCTAACCCCTAACCCTAACCCTAACCCTTAGCCCTAACCCTAACCCTAACCCTAACCCTAGGCCTAGCCCTAGCCCGAACCCTAACCCTAACCCTAACCCTAACCCCTAACCCTAACCCTATCCCCTAACCCTAACCCCTAACCCCTACCCTAACCCTGACCCCGAACCCTAACCCTAACCCCTGACCCTGACCCTGACCTTAATCCTAACCCCTAACTCCTCCTAACCCTAACCCCTAACCCTAACCCTAACCCCTGACCCTGACCCTGACCCTAACCCTAACCCCTAACCGTAACCCCTAACCCGAACCCTGACCCTAACCCTAACCCCTAACCCGAACCCTGACCCTAACCCTAACCCTAACCCCTAACCCTAACCCTATCCCCAAACCCTAACCCT
>NW_027182914.1:372500-387500 GCF_041146395.1 Eulemur rufifrons | reverse complement strand
ATCCCTAACCCTAACGCTTAACCTTTACCCTAACCGATAACCCTCACCGTTAACCCTCACCCTAAATCTTAACACTGACCCTAACCTTAACCTTTAACTCTAAGCCTAACCCTTAACCCTACAGTAAGGAAGACCCTTAATGCTAATGGGATCCCTTATCCCTAACCCTAACACTACAGCTAAAAATAACCCTAACCTTGGATCCTTAAACCTAACCCCTAACACTTACTTTAACCCCAAACCCTAACCCTAATCCTAAGCATTAAACCTAAACCTATCTCTTAACCCTAACGCTAGCCCTTACCCTAACGCCTAGATCTAACCCTAAATCTAACCTACCGCCTAATCCTAACCTTAAGCCCTAATGCTAACACTAACCCTGAACCCTAAACCTACCCGTAACCCTTAACACTAACCCTATCCGTGAACCTTAACCCTGACCCTAACCATTACCCGCACCCAAGCATTTAACCCTGATTCTAACCCTAATCCTTAATGATAAACCTAACACTAAGCCCTAACCCTAAGCCCAACACTTAACCCTAATCCTATCCCTTAACCCTAACCCTAACCCTAATGCTACCCCCTAAACGTAACCCTAACCGTGACCAGTAAACCTAACCCTCACCTCTAACACAAACCATAGCACATAACTCTAACCCTAAAACTAACTCTAACCCTAACCCTAAAACCTAACTCTTAACCTTAACCATAAGCGTTAACTCTCACGCTAACCTTTAATCCTAACCCTAATCCTAATCTTCAACCCTAAACCTAACACTTAACCCTAACCCTGTACCAAACCCTAACCCCTCATCTTAACCCTTACCATAAAACTCAACCATAAACCAAAGTGTGACCGTTAAACCTAAGAGTAACCTTTAACCCTAACCCTAATCCCTAACCCTAAGCCCTCACCCTAACACTAAACTTCATCCTTAACCCTAACCAGAATCCTAACCCTAAATCTAATTCTCAGACTTCTTGCTTTCTTAGAGTTTAGAAAGCCTGCAATCCTCCCATGCCATGCGTGAAAGGAGGCTCTACCACTGTGTCCTGCATGAAATCCACGGGCCCATACCCAGAGTATGATAGAGTGGCTTCCCGGGTACAATCCCAGCCCCCTAAACTCCCCCCGCCAGCCTAATGCAGACAGGGCCCGTGCGCTAAGCATAAACAATACCTTTAACAGATAACCCTAACCCTGAACATAACACCCAACCCTGTTCCTATTTCTCCCCTTAACACGTAAACCTCACCGTGCGCCTAACTTTAACCTCTTATCCTAACGTTAATGCATAACCCATTTCCTGACAACAACCCCTATCCCATAATTCTAACCCTATCTCCTAGTCATCACTGTGACACCTAATCCCTAACCCTAATTCTAAACCGCTAACCCTAACCGTAACCCTACCTACAACCCTAACACTGACAGTAACCCTTACTTCTAACCCCAACGCTATGCCTAACAAAAACCCTAACCCTTGACCCTAACCCTTCACCCTAACCCCTAAGCCTTACCCTAACCCTTAACCCTAATCCTAATCCTAACCATTAAACCTAACCCTAGCTCTTAAAGCTAACCCTAAACCTTACCCTCACGACTAGACCTAACCCTGACACTAACCTAACACCTAACCCTAACCAGAACCCCTAAAGCTAACCCTGAACCCTATCCCTAACCCTAGCAGTAAACTTTAACCCTAAACCTAAGCCCAACCCGTAACCCTAATCCTATCCTTTTACCCTAAAACTAACCCCTAAACCTAACCCCTATACCTCACCCTAACTCTAACCCCAATCCTAAATCTAACCATACCCCTTCATAAAACACTAACTCCTAACCGCTAACCCTAACACTAACCAAAAACCCTAATCACTAATCCCTAACCCTAACGCTTAACCTTTACCCTAACCGTTAACCCTCACCCTAAATCTTAACACTGACCCTAACCTTAACCTTTAACTCTAAGCCTAACCCTTAACCCTACAGTAAGGAAGACCCTTAATGCTAATGGGATCCCTTATCCCTAACTCTAACACTACAGCTAAAAGTAACCCTAACCTTGGATCCTTAAACCTGACCCCTAACACTTACTTTAACCCCAAACCCTAACCCTAATCCTAAGCATTAAACCTAACCCTATCTCTTAACCCTAACGCTAGCCCTTACCCTAACGCCTAGATCTAACCTTAAATCTAACCTACCGCCTAATCCTAACCTTAAGCCCTAATGCTAACACTAACCCTGAACCCTAAACCTACCCGTAACCCTTAACACTAACCCTATCCGTGAACCTTAACCCTGACCCTAACCATTACCCGCGCCCAAGCATTTAACCCTACCCTAACCCTAATCCTTAATGCTAACCCTAACACAAAACCCTAACCCTAAGCCCAACTCTTATCCCTAATCCTATCCCTTACCCTAACCCTAACCCTAATGCTACCCTCTAAACGTAACCCTAACCGTGACCAGTAAACCTAACCCTAACCTCTAACACAAACCATAGCACATAACTCTAACCCTAAAACTAACCCTATCCCTAACCCTAACCTTAATTCCTAACTCTTAACCTTAACACTAAGCGTTAACTCTCACGCTAACCTTTAATCCTAACCCTAATCCTAATCTTCAACCCTAAACCTAACACTTATCCCTAAACCTGTACCAAACCCTAACCCCTGATCTTAACCCTAACCGTAAACCTCAACCCTAAACCAAAGTGTAACCGTGAAACCTAAGAGTAACCTTTAACCCTAACCCTAATCCCTAACCCTAAGCCCTCACCCTAACACTAAACTTCATCCTTAACCCTAACCAGAATCCTAACCCTAAATCTAATTCTCAGACTTCTTGCTTTCTTAGAGTTTAGAAAGCCTGCAATCCTCCGATGCCATGCGTGAAAGGAGGCTCTACCACTGTGTCCTGCATGAAACCCACGGGCCCATACCCAGAGTATGATAGAGTGGGTTCCGGGTACAATCCCAGCCCCCTAAACTCCCCCCGCCCGCCTAATGCCGACAAGGCCCGTGCCATAAGCATAAACAATACCTTTAACAGATAACCCTAACCCTGAACATAACACCCAACCCTGTTCCTATTTCTCCCCTTAACACGTAAACCTCACCGTGCGCCTGACTGTAACCTCTTATCCTAACGTTAATGCATAACCCATTTCCAGAGAACAACCCCTATCCCATAATTCTAACCCTATCTCCTAGTCATCACTGTGACACCTAATCCCTAACCCTAATTCTAAACCGCTAACCCTAACCGTAACCCTACCTACAACCCTAACACTGACAGTAACCGTTACTTCTAACCCCAACGCTATGCCTAACAAAAACCCTAACCCTTGACCCTAACCCTTCACCCTAACCCCTAAGCCTTACCCTAACCCTTAACCCTAATCCTAATCCTAACCATTAAACCTAACCCTAGCTCTTAAAGCTAACCCTAAACGTTACCCTCACGACTAGACCTAACCCTGACACTAACATAACACCTAACCCTAACCAGAACCCCTAAAGCTAACCCTGAACCCTATCCCTAACCCTAGCAGTAAACTTTAACCCTAAACCTAAGCCCAACCCGTAACCCTAATCCTATCCTTTTCCCCTAAAACTAACCCCTAAACCTAACCACTATACCTCACCCTAACTCTAACCCCAATCCTAATTCTAACCATACCCCTTCATAAAACACTAACTCCTAACCGCTAACCCTAAAACTAACCAAATACCATAATCACTAATCCCTAACCCTAACGCTTAACCTTTACCCTAACCGTTAACCCTCACCCTAAATCTTAACACTGACCCTAACCTTAACCTTTAACTCTAAGCCTAACCCTTAACCCTACAGTAAGGAAGACCCTTAATGCTAATGGGATCCCTTATCCCTAACCCTAACACTACAGCTAAAAATATCCCTAACATTTGATCCTTAAACCTAACCCCTAACACTTACTTTAACCCTAAACCCTACCCCTAATCCTAAGCATTAAACCTAACCCTATCTCTTAACCCTAACGCTAGCCCTTACCCTAACGCCTAGATCTAACCCTAAATCTAACCTGCCGCCTAATCTTAACCTTAAGCCCTAATGCTAACTCTAACCCTGAACCCTAAACCTACCCGTAACCCTTAACACTAACCCTATCCGTGAACCTTAACCCTGACCCTAACCATTACCCGCACCCAAACATTTAACCCTGACCCTAACCCTAATCCTTAATGCTAACCCTAACACTAAACCCTAACCCTAAGACCAACACTTATCCCTAATCCTATCCTTTAACCCTAACCCTAACCCTAATGCTAACCCCTAAACTTAACCCTAACCGTGACCAGTAAACCTAACCCTAACCTCTAACACAAACCATAGCACATAACTCTAACCCTAAAACTAACCCTAACCCTAACCCTAACCCTAAACCCTAACTCTTAACATTAACCCTAAGCGTTAACTCTCACGCTAACCTTTAATCCTAACCCTAATCCTAATCTTCAACCCTAAACCTAACACTTAACCCTAACCCTGTACCAAACCCTAACCCCTCTTCTTAACAATAACCGTAAACCTCAACCCTAAACCAAAGTGTAACCGTTAAACCTAAGAGTAACCTTTAACCCTAACCCTAATCCCTAACCCTAAGCCCTCACCCTAACACTAAACTTCATCCTTAACCCTAACCAGAATCCTAACCCTAAATCTAATTCTCAGACTTCTTGCTTTCTTAGAGTTTAGAAAGCCTGCAATCCTCCCATGCCATGCGTGAAAGGAGGCTCTACCACTGTGTCCTGCATGAAACCCACGGGCCCATACCCAGAGTATGATAGAGTGGGTTCCCGGGTACAATCCCAGCCCCCTAAACTCCCCCCGCCCGCCTAATGCCGACAAGGCCCGTGCGCTAAGCATAAACAATACCTTTAACAGATAACCCTAACCCTGAAAATAACACCCAACCATGTTCCTATTTCTCCCCTTAACACGTAAACCTCACCGTGCGCCTAACTTTAACCTCTTATCCTAACGTTAATGCATAACCCATTTCCTGAGAACAACCCCTATCCCATAATTCTAACCCTATCTCCTAGTCATCACTGTGACACCTAATCCGTAACCCTAATTCTGAACCGCTAACCCTAACCGTAACCCTACCTACAACCCTAACACTGACAGTAACCCTTACTTCTAACCCCAACGCTATGCCTAACAAAAACCCTAACCCTTGACCCTAACCCTTCACCCTAACCCCTAAGCCTTACCCTAACCCTTAACCCTAATCCTAATCCTAACCATTAAACCTAACCCTAGCTCTTAAAGCTAACCCTAAACCTTACCCTCACGACTAGACCTAACCCTGACACTAACCTAACACCTAACCCTAACCAGAACCCCTAAAGCTAACCCTGAACCCTATCCCTAACCCTAGCAGTAAACTTTAACCCTAAACCTAAGCCCAACCCGTAACCCTAATCCTATCCTTTTACCCTAAAACTAACCCCTAAACCTAACCCCTATACCTCACCCTAACTCTAACCCCAATCCTAATTCTAACCATACCCCTTCATAAAACACTAACTCCTAACCGCTAACCCTAACACTAACCAAAAACCATAATCACTAATCCCTAACCGTAACGCTTAACCTTTACCCTAACGTTAACCCTCACCCTAAATCTTAACCCTGACCCTAACCTTAACCTTTAACTCTAAGCCTAACCCTTAACCCTACAGGAAGGAGGACCCTTAATGCTAATGGGATCCCTTATCCCTAACCCTAACACTACAGCTAAAAATAACCCTAACCTTGGATCTTTAAACCTAACCCCTAACACTTACTTTAACCCCAAACCCTAACCCTAATCCTAAGCATTAAACCTAAACCTATCTCTTAACCCTAACGCTAGCCGTTACCCTAACGCCTAGATCTAACCCTAAGTCTAACCTACCGCCTAATCCTAACTTTAAGCCCTAATGCTAACACTAACCCTGAACCCTAAACCTACCCGTAACCCTTAACACTAACCCTATCCGTGAACCTTAACCCTGACCCTAACCATTACGCGCACTCAAGCATTTAACCCTGACCCTAACCCTAATCCTTAATGCTAACCCTAACACTAAACCCTAACCCTAAGCCCAACACTTAACCCTAATCCTATCCCTTAACCCTAACCCTAACCCTAATGCTACCCCCTAAACGTAACCCTAAGCGTGCCCAGTAAACCTAACCCTAACCTCTAACACAAACCATAGCACATAACTCTAACCCTAAAACTAACCCTAACCCTAACCCTAAACACTAACTCTTAACCTTAACCCTAAGCGTTAACTCTCACGCTAACCTTTAATCCTAACCGTAATCCTAATCTTCAACCCTAAACCTAACACTTAACCCTAACCCTGTACCAAAACCTAACCCCTCATCTTAACCCTAACCGTAAACCTCAACCCTAAACCAAAGTGTGACCATTAAACCTAAGAGTAACCTTTAACCCTAACCCTAATCCCTAACCATAAGCCCTCACCCTAACACTAAACTTCATCCTTAACCCTAACCAGAATCCTAACCCTAAATCTAATTCTCAGACTTCTTGCTTTCTTAGAGTTTAGAAAGCCTGCAATCCTCCCATGCCATGCGTGTAAGGAGGCTCTACCACTGTGTCCTGCATGAAACCCACGGGCCCATACCCAGAGTATGATAGAGTGGGTTCCCGGGTACAATCCCAGCCCCCTAAACTCCCCCCGCCCGCCTAATGCAGACAGGGCCCGTGCGCTAAGCATAAACAATACCTTTAACAGATAACCCTAACCCTGAACATAACACCCAACCCTGTTCCTATTTCTCCCCTTAACACGTAAACCTCACCGTGCGCCTAACTTTAACCTCTTATCCTAACGTTAATGCATAACCCATTTCCTGACAACAACCCCTATCCCATAATTCTAACCCTATCTCCTAGTCATCACTGTGACACCTAATCCCTAACCCTAATTCTAAACCGCTAACCCTAACCGTAACCCTACCTACAACCCTAACACTGACAGTAACCCTTACTTCTAACCCCAACGCTATGCCTAACAAAAACCCTAACCCTTGACCCTAACCCTTCACCCTAACCCCTAAGCCTTACCCTAACCCTTAACCCTAATCCTAATCCTAACCATTAAACCTAACCCTAGCTCTTAAAGCTAACCCTAAACCTTACCCTCACGACTAGACCTAACCCTGACACTAACCTAACACTTAACCCTAACCAGAACCCCTAAAGCTAACCCTGAACCCTATCCCTAACCCTAGCAGTATACTTTAACCCTAAACCTAAGCCCAACCCGTAACCCTAATCCTATCCTTTTACCCTAAAACTAACCCCTAAACCTAACCCCTATACCTCACCCTAACTCTAACCCCAATCCTAATTCTAACCATACCCCTTCATAAAACACTAACTCCTAACCGCTAACCCTAACACTAACCAAAAGCCCTAATCACTAATCCCTAACCCTAACGCTTAACCTTTACCCTAACCGTTAACCCTCACCCTAAATCTTAACACTGACCCTAACCTTAACCTTTAACTCTAAGCCTAACCCTTAACCCTACAGTAAGGAAGACCCTTAATGCTAATGGGATCCCTTATCCCTAACCCTAACACTACAGCTAAAAGTAACCCTAACCTTGGATCCTTAAACCTGACCCCTAACACTTACTTTAACCCCAAACCCTCACCCTAATCCTAAGCATTAAACCTAACCCTATCTCTTAACCCTAACGCTAGCCCTTACCCTAACGCCTAGATCTAACCTTAAATCTAACCTACCGCCTAATCCTAACCTTAAGCCCTAATGCTAACACTAACCCTGAACCCTAAACCTACCCGTAACCCTTAACACTAACCCTATCCGTGAACCTTAACCCTGACCCTAACCATTACCCGCACCCAAGCATTTAACCCTGACCCTAACCCTAATCCTTAATGCTAACCCTAACACTAAACCCTAACCCTAAGCCCAACACTTATCCCTAATCCTATCCCTTAACCCTAACCCTAACCCTAATGCTACCCCCTAAACGGAACCCTAACCATCACCAGTAAACCTAACCCTAACCTCTAACACAAACCATAGCACATAACTCTAACCCTAAAACTAACCCTAACCCTAACCCTAACCCTAAACCCTAACTCTTTTTTTTTTTTTTTTTTATTTTACTGAATCAAAGAGTCTAACAGTATATCTTGTTAGATACAGTATGTCCTCATAATGTATACATTATTTCTTGTACAATGATATGAAATAATATGGGAAATATTCATGATAAATTATTAAGTGAACAGTGCAAGTTAAAAACAATAGTTTCATATTTTTTCCCCCACCCCCCCTTTCCCGAGTCAGCACTTTCAAGTGTTACCACTCCCCAAACGGTGCGCAATGCACTCATTGTGTAGGCATACCCCCATCCCCTCCCCCACCCCCCACCTCAGTCTGATGTCCAATAGGTGTCGTTCCCAGGTTTGTATTTAGGTGATGATCAAGGAAACCAATTTTCTGGTGAGTACATGTGATGCTTGTTTTTCCATTCTTGGGATACTTCACTTAATATAATGGGTTCCAACTCTCTCCAAGAGAACCATAGAGATGTTGTATCTTCATCATTCCTTATAGCTGAGTAGTATTCCATGGTATACATATACCACAGTTTACTAATCCAATCATGTATTGATGGGCATTTGGGTTGTTTCCACATCTTTGCTATTGTGAATTGTGCTGCTATAAACATTTGGGTACATGTGCCTTTGTTACAGAATGACCTTTTTTCCTTTGGGTATATGCCCAGTAATGGGATTGCTGGGTCAAATGGCAGGTCTACTTGAATCTGTTTAAGATACCTCCATAATGCTTTCCACAGAGGTTGCACTAGTTTGCAGTCCCACCAGCAGTGTATTAGTGTTCCTGTCTCTCCACACCCACGCCAACATGTGTTGTTTTGGGTTTTTTTGATAAAGGCCATTCTCACTGGGGTTAAGTGATATCTCATTGTGGTTTTGATTTGCATTTCCCTGATGATTAGAGATGTTGAACACTTTTTCATATGTTTGTTAGCCATTTTTATATCTTCTTTTGAAAAATTTCTATTCATGTCCTTTGCCCACTTTTTGATAGGGTTGCTTGATTTTTTCTTGCTGATTTTCCTGAGTTCTAAATAGATTCTTGTTATCAGTCCTTTATCTGATGTGTAGTATGCAAAAATTTTTTCCCATTCTGTAGGTGGTCTGTTTATTCTCTGGACTGTTTCTTTGGCTGTGCAGAAGCTTTTTAATTTAATCATGTCCCATTCATTTATTTTTGTTGCTGCTGTGATTGCCTTAGGGGTCTTCTTCATAAATTCTTTGCCTAGGCCAATGTCTGTAAGAGTCTTTCCTACATTTTCTTCTAGAATTCTGATTGTATCACGCCTAAGGTTTAAGTCTGTTATCCACCGTGATTTGATTTTTGTGAGAGGTGAAAGCTGTGGGTCCTGTTTCAGTCTTCTACAAGTGGCTAACCAATTCTCCCAGCACCATTTGTTGAATAGGGATTCTTGTCCCCAGAGTATATTCTTTCCCGCTTTGTCGAAAATTAGGTGACTATATGAGGATGGTTCTATATTTGGATTTTCTGTTGTGTTCCACTGGTCTGTGTCCCTGCACTTGTGCCAATACCAGGCTGTTTTAAGAACCACGGCCTTGTAGTATAGTTTGAGGTTTGGCAGATTAATACCTCCCATTTTGTTTTTGTTGCTTAAAATTGCTTTTGCTATACGGGGTCTTCTTTGGTTCCATACAAAGTGTATAGTTATTTTCTCTATGTCTGTAAAGAATGATGTTGGTAATTTAATAGGGATTGCATTGAATCTGTAGATCACTTTGGGTAGTATAGACATTTTAACAATGTTGATTCTTCCGATCCACGAGCATGGTATATTTTTCCATCTATTTGCAAGTTCTGCTATTTCTTTTCTCAGTGTTTCATAGTTTTCCTTATAGAGGTCCTTTATCTCTTTAGTTAGATATATACCTAGATATTTTATTTTCTTTGTTGCTATTTTGAAGGGTATTGACTCTTTAATTTGGTTTTCCGATTGACTGTTATTGGCATATATAAATGCCTCTGATTTGTGTATATTAATTTTGTAGCCTGAGACTTTGCTGTATTCGTTAATCAATTCCAGGAGTCTCTTGGTTGAATCCTGCTAAACCCTAACTCTTAACCTTAACCCTAAGCGTTAACTCTCACGCTAACCTTTAATCCTAACCCTAATCCTAATCTTCCACCCTAAAGCTAACACTTAACCCTAACCCTGTACCAAAACCTAACCCCTCATCTTAACCCTAACCGTAAACCTCAACCCTAAACCAAAGTGTAACCGTTAAACCTAAGAGTAACCTTTAACTCTAACACTAATCCCTAACCCTAAGCCCTCACCCTAACACTAAACTTCATCCTTAACCCTAACCATAATCCTAAGCCTAAATCTAATTCTCAGACTTCTTGCTATCTTAGAGTTTAGAAAGCCTGCAATCCTCCCATGCCATGCATGAAAGGAGGCTCTACCACTGTGTCCTGCATGAAACACACGGGCCCATACCCAGAGTATGATAGAGTGGGTTCCCGGGTACAATCCCAGCCCCCTAAACTCCCCCCGCCCGCCTAATGCCGACAGGGCCCGTGCGCTAAGCATAAACAATACCTTTAACAGATAACCCTAACCCTGAACATAACACCCAACCCTGTTCCTATTTCTCCCCTTAACACGTAAACCTCACCGTGCGCCTAACTTTAACCTCTTATCCTAACGTTAATGCATAACCCATTTCCTGAGAACAACCCCTATCCCATAATTCTAACCCTATATCCTAGTCATCACTGTGACACCTAATCCCTAACCCTAATTCTAAACCGCTAACCCTAACCGTAACCCTACCTACAACCCTAACACTGACAGTAACCCTTACTTCTAACCCCAACGCTATGCCTAACAAAAACCCTAACCCTTGACCCTAACCCCTAAGCCTTACCCTAACCCTTAACCCTAATCCTAATCCTAACCATTAAACCTAACCCTAGCTCTTAAAGCTAACCCTAAACCTTACCCTCACGACTAGACCTAACCCTGACACTAACCTAACACCTAACCCTAACCAGAACCCCTAAAGCTAACCCTGAACCCTATCCCTAACCCTAGCAGTAAACTTTAACCCTAAACCTAAGCCCAACCCGTAACCCTAATCCTATCCTTTTACCCTAACACTAACCCCTAAACCTAACACCTATACCTCACCCTAACTGTAACCCCAATCCTAATTCTAACCATACACCTTCATAAAACACTAACTCCTAACCGCTAACCCTAACACTAACCAAAAACCCTAATCACTAATCCCTAACCCTAACGCTTAACCTTTACTCTAACCGTTAACCCTCACCCTAAATCTTAACACTGACCCTAACCTTAACCTTTAACTCTAAGCCTAACCCTTAACCCTACAGTAAGGAAGACCCTTAATGCTAATGGGATCCCTTATCCAAAACCCTAACACTACAGCTAAAAATAACCCTAACATTTGATCCTTAAACCGAACCCCTAACACTTACTTTAACCCCAAACCCTAACCCTAATCCTAAGCATTAAACCTAAACCTATCTCTTGACCCTAACGCTAGCCCTTACCCTAACGCCTAGATCTAACCCTAAATCTAACCTACCGCCTAATCCTAACCTTAAGCCCTAATGCTAACTCTAACCCTGAACCCTAAACCTACCCGTAACCCTTAACACTAACCCTATCCGTGAACCTTAACCCTGACCCTAACCATTACCCGCACCCAAACATTTAACCCTGACCCTACCCCTAATCCTTAATGATAACCCTAACACTGAACCCTAACCCAAAGCCCAACACTTAACACTAATCCTATCCATTAACCCTAACCCTAACCTTAACCCTAATGCTAACCCCTAAACGTAACCCTAACCGTGACCAGTAAACCTAACCCTAACCTCTAACACAAACCATAGCACATAACTCTAACCCTAAAACTAACCCTAACCCTAAACCTAACCCTAAACCCTAACTCTTAACCTTAACCCTAAGCGTTAACTCTCATGCTAACCTTTAATCCTAACCCTAATCCTAATCTTCAACCCTAAACCTAACACTTAACCCTAACCCTGTACCTAACCCTAACCCCTCATCTTAACCCTAACCGTAAACCTCAACCCTAAACCAAAGTGTAACTGTTAAACCTAAGAGTAAACTTTAACCCTAACCCTAATCCCTAACCCTAAGCCCTCACCCTAACACTAAACTTCATCCTTAACCCTAACCAGAATCCTAACCCTAAATCTCATTCTCAGACTTCTTGCTTTCTTAGAGTTTAGGAAGACTGCAATCCTCCCATGAGATGCGTGAAAGAAGGCTCTACCACTGTGTCCTGCATGAAACCCACGGGCCCATACCCAGAGTATGATAGAGTGGGTTCCCGGGTACAATCCCAGCCCCCTAAACTCCCCCCGCCCGCCTAATGCAGACAGGGCCCGTGCGCTAAGCATAAACAATACCTTTAACAGATAACCCTAACCCTGAACATAACACCCAACCCTGTTCCTATTTCTCCCCTTAACACGTAAACCTCACCGTGCGCCTAACTTTAACCTCTTATCCTAACGTTAATGCATAACCCATTTCCTGAGAACAACCCCTATCCCATAATTCTAACCCTATCTCCTAGTCATCACTGTGACACCTAATCCCTAACCCTAATTCTAAACCGCTAACCCTAACCGTAACCCTACCTACAACCCTAACACTGACAGTAACCCTTACTTCTAACCCCAACGCTATGCCTAACAAAAACCCTAACCCTTGACCCTAACCCATCACCCTAACCCCTAAGCCTTACCCTAACCCTTAACCCTAATCCTAATCCTAACCATTAAACGTAACCCTAGCTCTTAAAGCTAACCCTAAACCTTACCCTCACGACTAGACCTAACCCTGACACTAACCTAACACCTGAACCTAACCAGACCCCTAAAGCTAACCCTGAACCCTATCCCTAACCCTAGCAGTAAACTTTAACCCTAAACCTAAGCCCAACCCGTAACCCTAGTCCTATCCTTTTACCCTAAACCTAACCCCTATACCTGACCCTAACTCTAACCCCAATCCTAATTCTAACCATACCCCTTCATAAAACACTAACTCCTAACCGCTAACCCTAACACTAACCAAAAACCCTAATCACTAATCCCTAACCCTAACGCTTAACCTTTACCCTAACCGTTAACCCTCACCCGAAATCTTAACACTGACCCTAACCTTAACCTTTAACTCTAAGCCTAACCCTTAACCCTACAGTAAGGAAGACCCTTAATGCTAATGGGATCCCTTATCCCTAACCCTAACACTACAGCTAAAAATAACCCTAACCTTTGATCTTTAAACCTAACCCCTAACACTTACTTTAACCCCAAACCCTAACCCTAATCCTAAGCATTAAACCTAACCCTATCTCTTAACCCTAACGCTAGCCCTTACCCTAACGCCTAGATCTAACCCTAAATCTAACCTACCGCCTAATCCTAACCTTAAGCCCTAATGATAACTCTAACCCTGAACCCTAAACCTACCCGTAACCCTTATCACTAACCCTATCCGTGAACCTTATCCCTGACCCTAACCATTACCCGCACCCAAGCATTTAACCCTGACCCTACCCCTAATCCTTAATGATAACCCTAACACTAAACCCTAACCCTAAGCCCAACACTTATCCCTAATCCTATCCCTTAACCCTAACCCTAACCCTAATGCTACCCCCTAAACGTAACCCTAACCGTGACCAGTAAACCTAACCCTAACCTCTAACACAAAGCGTATCACATAACTCTAACCCTAAAACTAACCCTAAACCTAACCCTAACCCTAAACCCTAACTCTTAACCTTAACCCTAAGCGTTAACTCTCACGCTAACCTTTAATCCTAACCCTAATCCTAATCTTCAACCCTAAACCTAACACTTAACCCTAACCCTGTACCAAACCCTAACCCCTCATCTTAACCCTAACGGTAAACCTCAACCCTATACCAAAGTGTAACCATTAAACCTAAGAGTAACCTTTAACCCTAACCCTAATCCGTAACCCTAAGCCCTCACCCTAACACTAAACTTCATCCTTAACCCTAACCAGAATCCTAACCCTAAATCTAATTCTCAGACTTCTTGCTTTCTTAGAGTTTAGAAAGCCTGCAATCCTCCCATGCCATGCGTGAAAGGAGGCTCTACCTCTGCGTCCTGCATGAAACCCACGGGCTCATAACCAGAGTATGATAGAGTGGGTTCCCGGGTACAATCCCAGCCCCCTAAACTCCCCCCGCCCGCCCAATGCAGACAGGGCCCGTGCGCTAAGCATAAACAATACCTTTAACAGATAACCCTAACCCTGAACATAACACCCAACCCTGTTCCTATTTCTCCCCTTAACACGTAAACCTCACCGTGCGCCTAACTTTAACCTCTTATCCTAACGTTAATGCATAACCCATTTCCTGAGAACAACCCCTATCCCATAATTCTAACCCTATCTCCTAGTCATCACTGTGACACCTAATCCCTAACCCTAATTCTAAACCGCTAACCCTAACCGTAACCCTACCTACAACCCTAACACTGACAGTAACCCTTACTTCTAACCCCAACGCTATGCCTAACAAAAACCCTAACCCTTGACCCTAACCCTTCACCCTCACCCCTAAGCCTTACCCTAACCCTTAACCCTAATCCTAATCCTAACCATTAAACCTAACCCTAGCTCTTAAAGCTAACCCTAAACCTTACCCTCACGACTAGACCTAACCCTGACACTAACCTAACACCTAACCCTAACCAGAACCCCTAAAGCTAACCCTGAACCCTATCCCTAACCCTAGCAGTAAACTTTAA
>NW_027182914.1:352500-357500 GCF_041146395.1 Eulemur rufifrons | reverse complement strand
AAAGTGTGACCGTTAAACCTAAGAGTAACCTTTAACCCTAACCCTAATCCCTAACCCTAAGCCCTCACCCTAACACTAAACTTCATCCTTAACCCTAACCAGAATCCTAACCCTAAATCTAATTCTCAGACTTCTTGCTTTCTTAGAGTTTAGAAAGCCTGCAATCCTCCCATGCCATGCGTGAAAGGAGGCTCTACCACTGTGTCCTGCATGAAATCCACGGGCCCATACCCAGAGTATGATAGAGTGGCTTCCCGGGTACAATCCCAGCCCCCTAAACTCCCCCCGCGCGCCTAATGCAGACAGGGCCCGTGCGCTAAGCATAAACAATACCTTTAACAGATAACCCTAACCCTGAACATAACACCCAACCCTGTTCCTATTTCTCCCCTTAACACGTAAACCTCACCGTGCGCCTAACTTTAACCTCTTATCCTAACGTTAATGCATAACCCATATGCTGAGAACAACCCCTATCCCATAATTCTAACCCTATCTCCTAGTCATCACTGTGACACCTAATCCCTAACCCTAATTCTAAACCGCTAACCCTAACCGTAACCCTACCTACAACCCTAACACTGACAGTAACCCTTACTTCTATCCCCAACGCTATGCCTAACAAAAACCCTAACCCTTCACCCTAACCCTTCACCCTAACCCCTAAGACTTACCCTAACCCTTAACCCTAATCCTAATCCTAACGATTAAACCTAACCCTAGCTCTTAAATCTAACCCTAAACCTTACCCTCACGACTAGACCTAACCCTGACACTAACCTAACAGCTAACCCTAACCAGAACCCCTAAAGCTAACCCTGAACCCTATCCCTAACCCTAGCAGTAAACTTTAACCCTAAACCTAAGCCCAACCCGTAACCCTAATCCTATCCTTTTACCCTAAAACTAACCCCTAAACCTAACCCCTATACCTCACCCTAACTCTAACCCCAATCCTTATTCTAACCATACCCCTTCATAAAACACTAACTCCTAACCGCTAACCCTAACACTAACCAAAAACCATAATCACTAATCCATAACACTAACGCTTAACCTTTACCCTAACCGTTAACCCTCACCCTAAATCTTAACACTGACCCTAACCTTAACCTTTAACTCTAAGCCTAACCCTTAACCCTACAGTAAGGAAGACCCTTAATGCTAATGGGATCCCTTATCCCTAACTCTAACACTACAGCTAAAAGTAACCCTAACCTTGGATCCTTAAACCTGACCCCTAACACTTACTTTAACCCCAAACCCTAACCCTAATCCTAAGCATTAAACCTAACCCTATCTCTTAACCCTAACGCTAGCCCTTACCCTAACGCCTAGATCTAACCTTAAATCTAACCTACCGCCTAATCCTAACCTTAAGCCCTAATGCTAACACTAACCCTGAACCCTAAACCTACCCGTAACCCTTAACACTAACCCTATCCGTGAACCTTAACCCTGACCCTAACCATTACCCGCACCCAAGCATTTAACCCTACCCTAACCCTAATCCTTAATGCTAACCCTAACACAAAACCCTAACCCTAAGCCCAACTCTTATCCCTAATCCTATCCCTTAACCCTAACCCTAACCCTAATGCTACCCTCTAAACGTAACCCTAACCGTGACCAGTAAACCTAACCCTAACCTCTAACACAAACCATAGCACATAACTCTAAACCTAAAACTAACCCTATCCCTAACCCTAACCTTAATCCCTAACTCTTAACCTTAACACTAAGCGTTAACTCTCACGCTAACCTTTAATCCTAACCCTAATCCTAATCTTCAACCCTAAACCTAACACTTAACCCTAAACCTGTACCAAACCCTAACCCCTGATCTTAACCCTAACCGTAAACCTCAACCCTAAACCAAAGTGTAACCGTGAAACCTAAGAGTAACCTTTAACCCTAACCCTAATCCCTAACGCTAAGCCCTCACCCTAACACTAAACTTCATCCTTAACCCTAACCAGAATCCTAACCCTCAATCTAATTCTCAAACTTCTTGCTTTCTTAGAGTTTAGAAAGCCTGCAATCCTCCCATGCCATGCGTGAAAGGAGGCTCTACCACTGTGTCCTGCATGAAACCCACGGGCCCATACCCGGAGTATGATAGAGTGGGTTCCCGGGTACAATCCCAGCCCCCTAAACTCCCCCCGCCCGCCTAATGCCGACAAGGCCCGTGCGCTAAGCATAAACAATACCTTTAACAGATAACCCTAACCCTGAACATAACACCCAACCCTGTTCCTATTTCTCCCCTTAACACGTAAACCTCACCGTGCGCCTAACTTTAACCTCTTATCCTAACGTTAATGCATAACCCAATTCCAGAGAACAACCCCTATCCCATAATTCTAACCCTATCTCCTAGTCATCACTGTGACACCTAATCCCTAACCCTAATTCTAAACCGCTAACCCTAACCGTAACCCTACCTACAACCCTAACACTGACAGTAACCCTTACTTCTAACCCCAACGCTATGCCTAACAAAAACCCTAACCCTTGACCCTAACCCTTCACCCTAACCCCTAAGCCTTACCCTAACCCTTAACCCTAATCCTAATCCTAACCATTAAACCTAACCCTAGCTCTTAAAGCTAACCCTAAACCTTACCCTCACGACTAGACCTAACCCTGACACTAACCTAACACCTAACCCTAACCAGAACCCCTAAAGCTAACCCTGAACCCTATCCCTAACCCTAGCAGTAAACTTTAACCCTAAACCTAAGCCCAACCCGTAACCCTAATCCTATCCTTTTACCCTAACACTAACCCCTAATCCTAACACCTATACCTCACCCTAACTCTAACCCCAATCCTAATTCTAACCATACACCTTCATAAAACACTAACTCCTAACCGCTAACCCTAACACTAACCAAAAACCCTAATCACTAATCCCTAACCCTAACGCTTAACCTTTACCCTAACCGTTAACCCTCACCCTAAATCTTAACACTGACCCTAACCTTAACCTTTAACTCTAAGCCTAACCCTTAACCCTACAGTAAGGAAGACCGTTAATGTTAATGGGATCCCTTATCCAAAACCCTAACACTACAGCTAAAAATAACCCTAACATTTGATCCTTAAACCGAACCCCTAACACTTACTTTAACCCCAAACCCTAACCTTAATCCTAAGCATTAAACCTAAACCTATCTCTTAACCCTAACGCTAGCCCTTACCCTAACGCCTAGATCTCACCCTAAATCTAACCTAACGCCTAATCCTAACCTTAAGCCCTAATGCTAACTCTAACTCTGAACCCTAAACCTACCCGTAACCCTTAACACTAACCCTATCCGTGAACCTTAACCCTGACCCTAACCATTACCCGCACCCAAACATTTAACCCTGACCCTACCCCTAATCCTTAATGATAACCCTAACACTGAACCCTAACCCAAAGCCCAACACTTAACACTAATCCTATCCATTAACCCTAACCCTAACCTTAACCCTAATGCTAACCCCTAAACGTAACCCTAACCGTCACCAGTAAACCTAACCCTAACCTCTAACACAAACCATAGCACATAACTCTAACCCTAAAACTAACCCTAACCCTAAACCTAACCCTAAACCCTAACTCTTAACCTTAACCCTAAGCGTTAACTCTCATGCTAACCTTTAATCCTAACCCTAATCCTAATCTTCAACCCTAAACCTAACACTTAACCCTAACCCTGTACCTAACCCTAACCCCTCATCTTAACCCTAACCGTAAACCTCAACCCTAAACCAAAGTGTAACTGTTAAACCTAAGAGTAACCTTTAACCCTAACCCTAATCCCTAACCCTAAGCCCTCACCCTAACACTAAACTTGATCCTTAACCCTAACCAGAATCCTAACCCTAAATCTCATTCTCAGACTTCTTGCTTTCTTAGAGTTTAGGAAGACTGCAATCCTCCCATGAGATGCGTGAAAGGAGGCTCTACCACTGTGTCTTGCATGAAACCCACGGGCCCATACCCAGAGTATGATAGAGTGGGTTCCCGGGTACAATCCCAGCCCCCTAAACTCCCCCCGCCCGCCTAATGCAGACAGGGCCCGTGCGCTAAGCATAAACAATACCTTTAACAGATAACCCTAACCCTGAACATAACACCCAACCCTGTTCCTATTTCTCCCCTTAACACGTAAACCTCACCGTGCGCCTAACTTTAACCTCTTATCCTAACGTTAATGCATAACCCATTTCCTGACAACAACCCCTATCCCATAATTCTAACCCTATCTCCTAGTCATCACTGTGACACCTAATCCCTAACCCTAATTCTAAACCGCTAACCCTAACCGTAACCCTACCTACAACCCTAACACTGACAGTAACCCTTACTTCTAACCCCAACGCTATGCCTAACAAAAACCCTAACCCTTGACCCTAACCCATCACCCTAACCCCTAAGCCTTACCCTAACCCTTAACCCTAATCCTAATCCTAACCATTAAACCTAACCCTAGCTCTTAAAGCTAACCCTAAACCTTACCCTCACGACTAGACCTAACCCTGACACTAACCTAACACCTGAACCTAACCAGACCCCTAAAGCTAACCCTGAACCCTATCCCTAACCCTAGCAGTAAACTTTAACCCTAAACCTAAGCCCAACCCGTAACCCTAATCCTATCCTTTTACCCTAAAACTAACCCCTATACCTGACCCTAACTCTAACCCCAATACTAATTCTAACCATACCCCTTCATAAAACACTAACTCCTAACCGCTAACCCTAACACTAACCAAAAACCCTAATCACTAATCCCTAACCCTAACGCTTAACCTTTACCCTAACCGTTAACCCTCACCCTAAATCTTAACACTGACCCTAACCTTAACCTTTAACTCTAAGCCTAACCCTTAACCCTACAGTAAGGAAGACCCTTAATGCTAATGGGATCCCTTATCCCTAACCCTAACACTACAGCTAAAAATAACCCTAACCTTTGATCTTTAAACCTAACCCCTAACACTTACTT
>NW_027182914.1:290000-305000 GCF_041146395.1 Eulemur rufifrons | reverse complement strand
CCTAAGCCCTAACTCTTAACCTTAACCCTAAGCGTTAACTCTCACGCTAACCTTTAATCCTAACCCTAATCCTAATCTTCAACCCTAAACCTAACACTTAACCCTAACCCTGTACCATAACCTAACTCCTCATCTTAACCCTAATCGTAAACCTCAACCCTAAACCAAAGTGTAACCGTTAAACCTAAGAGTAACCTTTAACCCTAACCCGAATACCTAAGCCTAAGCCCTCACCCTAACACTAAACTTCATCCTTAACCCTAACCATAATCCAACCCTAAATCTCATTCTCACACTTCTTGCTTTCTTAGAGTTTAGAAAGCCTGCCATCATCCCATGCCATGGGTGAAAGGAGGCTCTACCACTGTGTCCTGCATGAAACCCACGGGCCCATACCCAGAGTATGATAGAGTGGGTTCCCGGGTACAATCTCAGCCCCCTAAACTCCCCCCGCCCGCCTAATGCAGACAGGGCCCGTGCGCTAAGCAAAAACAATACCTTTAACAGATAACCCTAATCCTGAACATAACACCCAACCCTGTTCCTATTTCTCCCCTTAACACGTAAACCTCCTCGTGCGCCTAACTTTAACCTCTCATCCTAACGTTAATGCATAACCCATTTCCTGAGAACAACCCCTATCCCATAATTCTAACCCTATCTCCTAGTCATCACTGTGACACCTAATCCCTAACCCTAATTCTAAACCGCTAACCCTAACCGTAACCCTACCTACAACCCTAACACTGTCAGTAACCCTTACTTCTAACCCCAACGCTATGCCTAACAAAACCCCTAACCCTTGACCCTAACCCTTCACCCTAATCCCTAAGCCTTACCTTAACCCTTAACCCTAATCCTAATCCTAACCATTAAACCTAACCCTAGCTCTTAAAGCTAACCCTAAACCTTACCCTCACGACTAGACCTAACCCTGACACTAACCTAACACCTAACCCTAACCAGAACCCCTAAAGCTAAGCCTGAACCCTATCCCTAACCCTAGCAGTAAACTTTAACCCTAAACCTAAGCCCAACCCGTAACCCTAATCCTATCCTTTTACCCTAAAACTAACCCCTAAACCTAACCCCTATACCTCACCCTAACTCTAACCCCAATCCTAATTCTAACCATACCCCTTCATAAAACACTAACTCCTAACCGCTAACCCTAACACTAACCAAAAACCCTAATCACTAATCCCTAACCCTAACGCTTAACCTTTACCGTAACCGTTAACCCTCACCGTTAACCCTCACCCTAAATCTTAACACTGACCCTAACCTTAACCTTTAACTCTAAGCCTAACCCTTAACCCTACAGTAAGGAAGACCCTTAATGCTAATGGGATCCCTTATCCCTAACCCTAACACTACAGCTAAAAATAACCCTAACCTTGGATCCTTAAACCTAACCCCTAACACTTACTTTAACCCCAAACCCTAACCCTAATCCTAAGCATTAAACCTAATCCTATCTCTTAACCCTAACGCTAGCCCTTACCCTAACGCCTAGATCTAACCCTAAATCTAACCTACCGCCTAATCCTAACCTTAAGCCCTAATGCTAACACTAACCCTGAACCCTAAACCTACCCGTAACCCTTAACACTAACCCTATCCGTGAACCTTAACCCTGACCCTAACCATTACCCGCACCCAAGCATTTAACCCTGATTCTAACCCTAATCCTTAATGATAAACCTAACACTAAGCCCTAACCCTAAGCCCAACACTTAACCCTAATCCTGTCCCTTAACCCTAACCCTAACCCTAATGCTACCCCCTAAACGTAACCCTAACCGTGACCAGTAAACCTAACCCTAACCTCTAACACAAACCATAGAACATAACTCTAACCCTAAAACTAACCCTAACCCTAACCCTAAACCCTAACTCTTAACCTTAACCCTAAGCGTTAACTCTCACGCTAACCTTTAATCCTAACCCTAATCCTAATCTTCAACCCTAAACCTAACACTTAACCCTAACCCTGTACCAAACCCTAACCCCTCATCTTAACCCTAACCATAAAACTCAACCCTAAACCAAAGTGTAACCGTTAAACCTAAGAGTAACCTTTAACCCTAACCCTAATCCCTAACTCTAAGCCCTCACCCTAACACTAAACTTCATCCTTAACCCTAACCAGAATCCTAACCCTAAATCTAATTCTCAGACTTCTTGCTTTCTTAGAGTTTAGAAAGCCTGCAATCCTCCCATGCCATGCGTGAAAGGAGGCTCTACCACTGTGTCCTGCATGAAACCCACGGGCCCATACCCAGAGTATGATAGAGTGGGTTCCCGGGTACAATCCCAGCCCCCTAAACTCCCCCCGCCCGCCTAATGCAGACAGGGCCCGTGCGCTAAGCATAAACAATACCTTTAACAGATAACCCTAACCCTGAACATAACACCCAACCCTGTTCCTATTTCTCCCCTTAACACGTAAACCTCACCGTGCGCCTAACTTTAACCTCTTATCCTAACGTTAATGCATAACCCATTTCCTGACAACAACCACTATCCTATAATTCTAACCCTATCTCCTAGTCATCACTGTGACACCTAATCCCTAACCCTAATTCCAAACCGCTAACCCTAACCGTAACCCTACCTACAACCCTAACACTGACAGTAACCCTTACTTCTAACCCCAACGCTATGCCTAACAAAAACCCTAACCCTTGACCCTAACCCTTCACCCTAACCCCTAAGCATTACCCTAACCCTTAACCCTAATCCTAATCCTAACCATTAAACCTAACCCTAGCTCTTAAAGCTAACCCTAAACCTTACCCTCACGACTAGACCTAACCCTGACACTAACCTAACACCTAACCCTAACCAGAACCCCTAAAGCTAACCCTGAACCCTATCCCTAATCCTAGCAGTAAACTTTAACCCTAAACCTAAGCCCAACCCGTAACCCTAATCCTATCCTTTTACCCTAAAACTAACCCCTAAACCTAACCCCTATACCTCACCCTAACTCTAACCCCAATCCTGATTCTAACCATACCCCTTCATAAAACACTAACTCCTAACCGCTAACCCTAACACTAACCAAAAACCCTAATCACTAATCCCTAACCCTAACGCTTAACCTTTACCCTAACTGTTAACCCTCACTCTAAATCTCAACACTGACCCTAACCTTAACCTTTAACTCTAAGCCTAACCCTTAACCCTGCAGTAAGGAGGACCCTTAATGCTAATGGGATCCCTTATCCCTAACCCTAACACTACAGCTAAAAATAACCCTAACCTTGGATCCTTAAACCTAACCCCTAACACTTACTTTAACCCCAAACCCTAACCCTAATCCTAAGCATTAAACCTAACCCTATCTCTTAACCCTAACGCTAGCCCTTACCCTAACGCCTAGATCTAACCCTAAATCTAACCTACCGCCTAATCCTAACCTTAAGCCTTAATGCTAACACTAACCCTGAACCCTAAACCTACCCGTAACCCTTAACACTAACCCTATCCGTGAACCTTAACCCTGACCCTAACCATTACGCGCACTCAAGCATTTAACCCTGACCCTAACCCTAATCCTTAATGCTAACCCTAACACTAAACCCTAACCCTAAGCCCAACACTTAACCCTAATCCTATCCCTTAACCCTAACCCTAACCCTAACCCTAATGCTAACCCCTAAATGTAACCCTAACCATGACCAGTAAAACTAACCCTAACCTCTAACACAAACCATAGCACATAACTCTAAACCTAAAACTAACACTAACCCTAACCCTAAACCCTAACTCTTAACCTTAACCCTAAGCGTTAACTCTCACGCTAACCTTTAATCCTAACCCTAATCCTAATCTTCAACCCTAAACCTAACACTTAACCCTAACCCTGTACCAAACCCTAACCCCTCATCTTAACCCTAACCGTAAACCTCAACCCTAAACCAAAGTGTAACCGTTAAACCTAAGAGTAACCTTTAACCCTAACCCTAAGCCCTAACCCTAAGCCCTCACCCTAACACTAAACTTCATCCTTAACCCTAACCAGAATCCTAACCCTAAATCTAATTCTGAGACTTCTTGCTTTCTTAGAGTTTAGAAAGCCTGCAATCCTCCCATGCCATGCGTGAAAGGAGGCTCTACCACTGTGTCCTGCATGAAACCCACGGGCCCATACCCAGAGTATGATAGAGTAGGTTCCCGGGTACAATCCCACCCGCCTAAACTCCCCCCGCCCGCCTAATGCATACAGGGCCCGTGCGCTAAGCATAAACAATACCTTTAACAGATAACCCTAACCCTGAACGTAACACCCAACCCTGTTCCTATTTCTCCCCTTAACACGTAAACCTCCCGGTGCGCCTAACTTTAACCTCTTATCCTAACGTTAATGCATAACCCATTTCCTGAGAACAACCCCTATACCATAATTCTAACCCTATCTCCTAGTCATCACTGTGACACCTAATCCGTAACCCTAATTCTAAACCGCTAACCCTAACCGTAACCCTACCTACAACCCTAACACTGACAGTAACCCTTACTTCTAACCCCAACGCTATGCCTAACAAGAACCCTAACAATTCACCCTAACCCCTAAGCCTTACCCTAACCCTTAACCCTAATCCTAATCCTAACCATTAAACCTAACCCTAGCTCTTAAAGCTAACCCTAAACCTTACCCTCACGACTAGACCTAACCCTGACACTAACCTAACACCTAACCCTAACCAGAACCCCTAAAGCTAACCCTGAACCCTATCCCTAACCCTAGCAGTAAACTTTAACCCTAAACCTAAGCCCAACCCGTAACCCTAATCCTATCCTTTTACCCTAAAACTAACCCCTAAACCTAACCCCTATACCTCACCCTAACTCTAACCCCAATCCTAATTCTAACCATACCCCTTCATAAAACACTAAGTCCTAACCGCTAACCCTAACACTAACCAAAAACCCTAATCACTAATCCCTAACCCTAACGCTTAACCTTTACCCTAACCGTTAACCCTCACCCTAAATCTTAACACTGACCCTAACCTTATCCTTTAACTCTAAGCCTAACCCTTAACCCTACAGGAAGGAGGACCCTTAATGCTAATGGGATCCCTTATCCCTAACCCTAACACTACAGCTAAAAATAACCCTAACCTTGGATCCTTAAACCTAACCCCTAACACTTACTTTAACCCCAAACCCTAACCATAATCCTAAGCATTAAACCTAACCCTATCTCTTAACCCTAACGCTAGCCCTTACCCTAACGCCTAGATCTAACCCTAAATCTAACCTACCGCCTAATCCTAACCTTAAGCCCTAATGCTAACACTAACCCTGAACCCTAAACCTACCCGTAACCCTTAACACTAACCCTATCCGTGAACCTTAACCCTGACCCTAAACATTACGCGCACTCAAGCATTTAACCCTGACCCTAACCCTAATCCTTAATGCTAACCCTAACACTATACCCTAACCCTAAGGCCAAAACTTAACCCTAATCCTATGCCTTAACCCTAACCCTAACACTAATGCTACCCCCTAAACGTAACCCTAAGCGTGACCAGTAAACCTAACCCTAACCTCTAACACAAACCATAGCACATAACTCTAACCCTAAAACTAACCCTAACCCTAACCCTAAACACTAACACTTAACCTTAACCCTAAGCGTTAACTCTCAAGCTAACCTTTAATCCTAACCCTAATCCTAATCTTCAACCCTTAACCTAACACTTAACCCTAACCCTGTACCAAACCCTAACCACTCATCTTAACCCTACCCATAAACCTCAACCCTAAACCAAAGTGTGACCATTAAACCTAAGAGTAACCTTTAACCCTAACCCTAATCCCTAACCCTAAGCCCTCACCTTAACACTAAACTTCATCCTTAACCCTAACCAGAATCCTAACCCTAAATCTAATTCTCAGACTTCTTGCTTTCTTAGAGTTTAGAAAGCCTGCAATCCTCCCATGCCATGCGTGAAAGGAGGCTCTACCACTGTGTCCTGCATGAAACCCACGGGCCCATACCCAGAGTATGATAGAGTGGCTTCCCGGGTACAATCCCAGCCCCCTAAACTCCCCCCGCCCGCCTAATGCAGACAGGGCCCATGCGCTAAGCATAAACAATACCTTTAACAGATAACCCTAACCCTGAACATAACACCCAACCCTGTTCCTATTTCTCCCCTTAACACGTAAACCTCACCGTGCGCCTAACTTTAACCTCTTATCCTAACGTTAATGCATAACCCATATGCTGAGAACAACCCCTATCCCATAATTCTAACCCTATCTCCTAGTCATCACTGTGACACCTAATCCCTAACCCTAATTCTAAACCGCTAACCCTAACCGGAACCCTACCTACAACCCTAACACTGACAGTAACCCTTACTTCTAACCCCAACGCTATGCCTAACAAAAACCCTAACCCTTCACCCTAACCCTTCACCCTAACCCCTAAGCCTTACCCTAACCCTTAACCCTAATCCTAATCCTAACCATTAAACCTAACCCTAGCTCTTAAAGCTAACCCTAAACCTTACCCTCACGACTAGACCTAACCCTGACACTAACCTAACACCTGACCCTAACCAGACTCCTAAAGCTAACCCTGAACCGTATCCCTAACCCTAGCTGTAAACTTTAACCCTAAACCTAAGCCCAACCCGTAACCCTAATCCTATCCTTTTACCCTAAACCTAACCCCTATACCTGACCCTAACTCTAACCCCAATCCTAATTCTAACCATACCCCTTCATAAAACACTAACTCCTAACCGCTAACCCTAACACTAACCAAAAACCCTAATCACTAATCCCTAACCCTAACGCTTAACCTTTACCCTAACCGTTAACCCTCACCCCAAATCTTAACACTGACCCTAACCTTAACCTTTAACTCTAAGCCTAACCCTTAACCCTACAGTAAGGAAGACCCTTAATGCTAATGGGATCCCTTATCCCTAACCCTAACACTACAGCTAAAAATAACTTTAACCTTTGATCCTTAAACCTAACCCCTAACACTTACTTTAACCCCAAACCCTAACCCTAATCCTAAGCATTAAACCTAACCCGATCTCTTAACCCTAACGCTAGCCCTTACCCGAACGCCTAGATCTAACCCTAAATCTAACCTACCGCCTAATCCTAACCTTAAGCCCTAATGCTAACTCTAACCCTGAACCCTAAACCTACCCGTAACCCTTAACACTAACCCTATCCGTCAACATTAACCCTGACCCTAACCATTACCCGCACCCAAGCATTTAACCCTGACCCTACCTCTAATCCTTAATGATAACCCTAACACTAAACCCTAACCCTAAGCCCAACACTTATCCCTAATCCTATCCCTTAACCCTAACCCTAATGCTAACCCCTAAACGTAACCCTAACCGTGACCAGTAAACCTAACCCTAACCTCTAACACAAACCATAGCACTAAACTAACTAAAATTAACCCTATACCTAACCCTAACCCTAAACCCTAACTCTTAACCTTAACCCTAAGCGTTAACTCTCACGCTAACCTTTAATCCTAACCCTAATCCTAATCTTCAACACTAAACCTAACACTTAACCCTAACCCTGTACCATAACCTAACTCCTCATCTTAACCCTAATCGTAAACCTCAACCCTAAACCAAAGTGTAACCGTTAAACCTAAGAGTAACCTTTAACCCTAACCCGAATACCTAAGCCTAAGCCCTCACCCTAACACTAAACTTCATCCTTAACCCTAACCATAATCCAACCCTAAATCTCATTCTCACACTTCTTGCTTTCTTAGAGTTTAGAAAGCCTGCCATCATCCCATGCCATGGGTGAAAGGAGGCTCTACCACTGTGTCCTGCATGAAACCCACGGGCCCATACCCAGAGTATGATAGAGTGGGTTCCCGGGTACAATCTCAGCCCCCTAAACTCCCCCCGCCCGCCTAATGCAGACAGGGCCCGTGCGCTAAGCAAAAACAATACCTTTAACAGATAACCCTAATCCTGAACATAACACCCAACCCTGTTCCTATTTCTCCCCTTAACACGTAAACCTCCTCGTGCGCCTAACTTTAACCTCTCATCCTAACGTTAATGCATAACCCATTTCCTGAGAACAACCCCTATCCCATAATTCTAACCCTATCTCCTAGTCATCACTGTGACACCTAATCCCTAACCCTAATTCTAAACCGCTAACCCTAACCGTAACCCTACCTACAACCCTAACACTGTCAGTAACCCTTACTTCTAACCCCAACGCTATGCCTAACAAAACCCCTAACCCTTGACCCTAACCCTTCACCCTAATCCCTAAGCCTTACCTTAACCCTTAACCCTAATCCTAATCCTAACCATTAAACCTAACCCTAGCTCTTAAAGCTAACCCTAAACCTTACCCTCACGACTAGACCTAACCCTGACACTAACCTAACACCTAACCCTAACCAGAACCCCTAAAGCTAACCCTGAACCCTATCCCTAACCCTAGCAGTAAACTTTAACCCTAAACCTAAGCCCAACCCGTAACCCTAATCCTATCCTTTTACCCTAAAACTAACCCCTAAACCTAACCCCTATACCTCACCCTAACTCTAACCCCAATCCTAATTCTAACCATACCCCTTCATAAAACACTAACTCCTAACCGCTAACCCTAACACTAACCAAAAACCCTAATCACTAATCCCTAACCCTAACGCTTAACCTTTACCGTAACCGTTAACCCTCACCGTTAACCCTCACCCTAAATCTTAACACTGACCCTAACCTTAACCTTTAACTCTAAGCCTAACCCTTAACCCTACAGTAAGGAAGACCCTTAATGCTAATGGGATCCCTTATCCCTAACCCTAACACTACAGCTAAAAATAACCCTAACCTTGGATCCTTAAACCTAACCCCTAACACTTACTTTAACCCCAAACCCTAACCCTAATCCTAAGCATTAAACCTAATCCTATCTCTTAACCCTAACGCTAGCCCTTACCCTAACGCCTAGATCTAACCCTAAATCTAACCTACCGCCTAATCCTAACCTTAAGCCCTAATGCTAACACTAACCCTGAACCCTAAACCTACCCGTAACCCTTAACACTAACCCTATCCGTGAACCTTAACCCTGACCCTAACCATTACCCGCACCCAAGCATTTAACCCTGATTCTAACCCTAATCCTTAATGATAAACCTAACACTAAGCCCTAACCCTAAGCCCAACACTTAACCCTAATCCTGTCCCTTAACCCTAACCCTAACCCTAATGCTACCCCCTAAACGTAACCCTAACCGTGACCAGTAAACCTAACCCTAACCTCTAACACAAACCATAGCACATAACTCAAACCCTAAAACTAACCCTAACCCTAACCCTAAACCCTAACTCTTAACCTTAACCCTAAGCGTTAACTCTCACGCTAACCTTTAATCCTAACCCTAATCCTAATCTTCAACCCTAAACCTAACACTTAACCCTAACCCTGTACCAAACCCTAACCCCTCATCTTAACCCTAACCATAAAACTCAACCCTAAACCAAAGTGTAACCGTTAAACCTAAGAGTAACCTTTAACCCTAACCCTAATCCCTAACTCTAAGCCCTCACCCTAACACTAAACTTCATCCTTAACCCTAACCAGAATCCTAACCCTAAATCTAATTCTCAGACTTCTTGCTTTCTTAGAGTTTAGAAAGCCTGCAATCCTCCCATGCCATGCGTGAAAGGAGGCTCTACCACTGTGTCCTGCATGAAACCCACGGGCCCATACCCAGAGTATGATAGAGTGGGTTCCCGGGTACAATCCCAGCCCCCTAAACTCCCCCCGCCCGCCTAATGCAGACAGGGCCCGTGCGCTAAGCATAAACAATACCTTTAACAGATAACCCTAACCCTGAACATAACACCCAACCCTGTTCCTATTTCTCCCCTTAACACGTAAACCTCACCGTGCGCCTAACTTTAACCTCTTATCCTAACGTTAATGCATAACCCATTTCCTGACAACAACCACTATCCCATAATTCTAACCCTATCTCCTAGTCATCACTGTGACACCTAATCCCTAACCCTAATTCCAAACCGCTAACCCTAACCGTAACCCTACCTACAACCCTAACACTGACAGTAACCCTTACTTCTAACCCCAACGCTATGCCTAACAAAAACCCTAACCCTTGACCCTAACCCTTCACCCTAACCCCTAAGCATTACCCTAACCCTTAACCCTAATCCTAATCCTAACCATTAAACCTAACCCTAGCTCTTAAAGCTAACCCTAAACCTTACCCTCACGACTAGACCTAACACTGACACTAACCTAACACCTAACCCTAACCAGAACCCCTAAAGCTAACCCTGAACCCTATCCCTAATCCTAGCAGTAAACTTTAACCCTAAACCTAAGCCCAACCCGTAACCCTAATCCTATCCTTTTACCCTAAAACTAACCCCTAAACCTAACCCCTATACCTCACCCTAACTCTAACCCCAATCCTGATTCTAACCATACCCCTTCATAAAACACTAACTCCTAACCGCTAACCCTAACACTAACCAAAAACACTAATCACTAATTCCTAACCCTAACGCTTAACCTTTACCCTAACCGTTAACCCTCACCCTAAATCTTAACCCTGACCCTAACCTTAACCTTTAACTCTAAGCCTAACCCTTAACCCTGCAGTAAGGAGGACCCTTAATGCTAATGGGATCCCTTATCCCTAACCCTAACACTACAGCTAAAAATAACCCTAACCTTGGATCCTTAAACCTAACCCCTAACACTTACTTTAACCCCAAACCCTAACCCTAATCCTAAGCATTAAACCTAACCCTATCTCTTAACCCTAACGCTAGCCCTTACCCTAACGCCTAGATCTAACCCTAAATCTAACCTACCGCCTAATCCTAACCTTAAGCCTTAATGCTAACACTAACCCTGAACCCTAAACCTACCCATAACCCTTAACACTAACCCTATCCGTGAACCTTAACCCTGACCCTAACCATTACGCGCACTCAAGCATTTAACCCTGACCCTAACCCTAATCCTTAATGCTAACCCTAACACTAAACCCTAACCCTAAGCCCAACACTTAACCCTAATCCTATCCCTTAACCCTAACCCTAACCCTAACCCTAATGCTAACCCCTAAATGTAACCCTAACCATGACCAGTAAACCTAACCCTAACCTCTAACACAAACCATAGCACATAACTCTAAACCTAAAACTAACACTAACCCTAACCCTAAACCCTAACTCTTAACCTTAACCCTAAGCGTTAACTCTCACGCTAACCTTTAATCCTAACCCTAATCCTAATCTTCAACCCTAAACCTAACACTTAACCCTAACCCTGTACCAAACCCTAACCCCTCATCTTAACCCTAACCGTAAACCTCAACCCTAAACCAAAGTGTAACCGTTAAACCTAAGAGTAACCTTTAACCCTAACCCTAATCCCTAACCCTAAGCCCTCACCTTAACACTAAACTTCATCCTTAACCCTAACCAGAATCCTAACCCTAAATCTAATTCTCAGACTTCTTGCTTTCTTAGAGTTTAGAAAGCCTGCAATCCTCCCATGCCATGCGTGAAAGGAGGCTCTACCACTGTGTCCTGCATGAAACCCACGGGCCCATACCCAGAGTATGATAGAGTGGCTTCCCGGGTACAATCCCAGCCCCCTAAACTCCCCCCGCCCGCCTAATGCAGACAGGGCCCATGCGCTAAGCATAAACAATACCTTTAACAGATAACCCTAACCCTGAACATAACACCCAACCCTGTTCCTGTTTCTCCCCTTAACACGTAAACCTCCCCGTGAGCCTAACTTTAACCTCTTATCCTAACGTTAATGCATAACCCATATGCTGAGAACAACCCCTATCCCATAATTCTAACCCTATCTCCTAGTCATCACTGTGACACCTAATCCCTAACCCTAATTCTAAACCGCTAACCCTAACCGTAACCCTACCTACAACCCTAACACTGACAGTAACCCTTACTTCTAACCCCAACGCTATGCCTAACAAAAACCCTAACCCTTGACCCTAACCCTTCACCCTAACCCCTAAGCCTTACCCTAACCCTTAACCCTAATCCTAATCCTAACCATTAAACCTAACCCTAGCTCTTAAAGCTAACCCTAAACCTTACCCTCACGACTAGACCTAACCCTGACACTAACCTAACACCTAACCCTAACCAGAACCCCTAAAGCTAACCCTGAACCCTATCCCTAACCCTAGCAGTAAACTTTAACGCTAAACCTAAGCCCAACCCGTAACCCTAATCCTATCCTTTTACCCTAAAACTAACCCCTAAACCTAACCCCTATACCTCACCCTAACTCTAACCCCAATCCGAATTCTAACCATACCCCTTCATAAAACACTAACTCCTAACCGATAACCCTAACACTAACCAAAAACCATAATCACTAATCCATAACACTAACGCTTAACCTTTACCCTAACCGTTAACCCTCACCCTAAATCTTAACACTGACCCTAACCTTAACCTTTAACTCTAAGCCTAACCCTTAACCCTACAGTAAGGAAGACCCTTAATGCTAATGGGATCCCTTATCCCTAACCCTAACACTACAGCTAAAAGTAACCCTAACCTTGGATCCATAAACCTGACCCCTAACACTTACTTTAACCCCAAACTCTAACCCTAATCCTAAGCATTAAACCAAACCCTATCTATTAACCCTAATGCTAGCCCTTACCCTAACGCCTAGATGTAACCTTAAATCTAACCTACCGCCTAATCCTAACCTTAAGCCCTAATGCTAACACTAACCCTGAACCCTAAACCTACCCGTAACCCTTAACACTAACCCTATCCGTGAACCTTAACCCTGACCCTAACCATTACCCGCACCCAAGCATTTAACCCTGACCCTAACCCTAATCCTTAATGCTAACCCTAACACTAAACCCTAACCCTAAGCCCAACACTTTTCCCTAATCCTATCCCTTAACCCTAACCCTAACCCTAATGCTACCCCCTAAACGTAACCCTAACCGTGACCAGTAAACCTAACCCTAACCTCTAACACAAACCATAGCACATAACTCTAACCCTAAAACTAACCCTAACCCTAAACCTAACCCTAAACCCTAACTCTTAACCTTAACCTTAAGCGTTAACTCTCACGCTAACCTTTAATCCTAACCCTAATCCTAATCTTCAACCCTAAAGCTAACACTTAACCCTAACCCTGTACCAAACCCTAACCCCTCATCTTAACCCTAACCATAAACTTCAACCCTAAACCAAAGTGTAAGCGTTAAACCTAAGAGTAACCTTTAACTCTAACACTAATCCCTAACCCTAAGCCCTCACCCTAACACTAAACTTCATCCTTAACCCTAAACAGAATCCTAAGCCTAAATCTAATTCTCAGACTTCTTGCTATCTTAGAGTTTAGAAAGCCTGCAATCCTCCCATGCCATGCATGAAAGGAGGCTGTACCACTGTGTCCTGCATGAAACAAACGGGCCCATACCCAGAGTATGATAGAGTGGGTTCCCGGGTACAATCCCTGCCCCCTAAACTCCCCCCGCCCGCCTAATGCCGACAGGGCCCGTGCGCTAAGCATAAACAATACCTTTAACAGATAACCCTAACCCTGAACATAACACCCAACCCTGTTCCTATTTCTCCCCTTAACACGTAAACCTCACCGTGCGCCTAACTTTAACCTCTTATCCTAACGTTAATGCATAACCCATTTCCTGAGAACAACCCCTATCCCATAATTCTAACCCTATCTCCTAGTCATCACTGTGACACCTAATCCCTAACCCTAATTCTAAACCGCTAACCCTAACCGTAACCCTACCTACAACCCTAACACTGACAGTAACCCTTTCTTCTAACCCCAACGCTATGCCTAACAAAAACCCTAACCCTTGACCCTATCCCTTCACCCTAACCCCTAAACCTTACCCTAACCCTTAACCCTAATCCTAATCCTAATCATTAAACCTAACCCTAGCTCTTAAAGCTAACCCTAAACCTTACCCTCACGACTAGACCTAACGCTGACACTAACCTAACACCTAACCCTAACCAGAACCCCTAAAGCTAACCCTGAACCCTATCCCTAACCCTAGCAGTAAACTTTAACCCTAAACCTAAGCCCAACCCGTAACCCTAATCCTATCCTTTTACCCTAAAACTAACCCCTAAACCTAACCCCTATACCTCACCCTAACTCTAAACCCAATCCTAATTCTAACCATACCCCTTCATAAAACACTAACTCCTAACAGCTAACCCTAACACTAACCAAAATCCCTAATCACTAATACCTAACCCTAACGCTTAACCTTTACCCTAACCGTTAACCCTCACCCTAAATCTTAACACTGACCCTAACCTTAACCTTTAACTCTAAGCCTAACCCTTAACCCTACAGTAAGGAAGACCCTTAATGCTAATGGGATCCCTTATCCCTAACCCTAACACTACAGCTAAAAATAACCCTAACCTTTGATCCTTAAACCTAACCCCTAACACTTACTTTAACCCCAAACCCTAACCCTAATCCTAAGCATTAAACCTAACCCTATCTCTTAACCCTAACGCTAGCCCTTACTCTAACGCCTAGATCTAACCCTAAGTCAAACCTACCGCCTAATCCTAACCTTAAGCCCTAATGCTAACTCTAACCCTGAACCCTAAACCTACCCGTAACCCTTAACACTAACCCTATCCGTGAACCTTAACCCTGACCCTAACCATTACCCGCACCCAAGCATTTAACCCTGACCCTAACCCTAATCCTTAATGCTATCCCTAACACTAAAACCTAACCCTAAGCCCAACACTTATCCCTAACCCTATCCCTTAACCCTAACCCTAACCCTAATGCTACCCCCTAAACGTAACCCTAACCGTGACCAGTAAACCTAACCCTAACCTCTAACACAAAGCGTAGCACAAAACTCTAACCCTAAAACTAACCCTAAACCTAACCCTAACCCTAAAC
>NW_027182914.1:210000-275000 GCF_041146395.1 Eulemur rufifrons | reverse complement strand
AGAAAGCAATTATGGGGTGGCTTTTTTGTACCCATGCTAATCTCTAGTTTGGAAGAAGTTATATAGGAAAGCGTACACTCATTTATAGAAACCAACTTTCGGGGGATGAAGGGTAGGCCTGCAAAACTCTACTTTGGAAGAAGTGGGAGAGTCATATTGGGGACCACGTACATTGACTCAGAGAAATCGAGGATGGGGTTGTGTTTTGTAGGCATACTAAACTCTAGTTTGGAGAAAGTAGGAGAATCATATATAGGAACGCTTACATTCATGCAGAGAAAGCAACTATGGAGTGAGGTTTGTATGCCTACTAAACTATAGTTTGGAGGAAGTTTAGAATCTTATATAGCAAAGCTTACAGTCACCTAGAGAGAGCAACTCTTGGGAGATGATTTCTAAGCCTGATAATTTGCACCAACTCTTAAAGTCAAGTATGGGAAGGTTTACATCCACTCAGAACGCAAGGTTTGGGTTGCAGTTTGTGGCCTTAATTGTAGTTCGGAAGAAGTAGGAAAGTCATATATATGAACGGTTACATTCACGCAGACAAACCAGCTATGGAGTGATGTGTGTATGCCTACTAAACTATAGTTTGGAGGATGTTCGAGAGTCATATCTGGAAAGCTTACAGTCATTTAGAGAAAGAAACTCTCAGGGGTGGTTCGTAGGCCTGCTAAACTCTATTTTCAAAGAAGTGTTAAAATCATATACAGGAACGCTTACATTCACTCAGAGAAAGCAACGTTGGGGTGGCCGTTTGTGAGCATACTAAACTCTACTTTGGAAGAGGTACAAGAGACATAAATACGAACGCTTACATTAACACAGAGAAAGCAAACACGGGGTGCTGTAGTGCAGGCATGCTAAACTATAGATTAGAAGAAGTTCGAAAGCTGACAGTCACTTAGAGAAAGCAACTCTTGGCGGGTGATTTTTAGGTCTGCTAAATTGTATTTTGAAAGACGTACCAGAGTCATATACAAACGCTTACATTCATGCAGAGAAAGAAACTATGGGGTGATGTGTTGTGGGGATGCTAAACTGCAGTTTGGAAGGTGTTCGAGAGTGTTATATAGGATAGCTTACAGTCACCTAGAGAAAGCAACACTCGGGACAGCTTTACAAGCCTCTAAACACTAATTAGCAGCAATTGTGAGAGTCAAACATGGGAACGCTTACATTCACTCAGAGAACGCAACGTTTGGGTGGCTGGTTTTTAAGCATTCTAAACTGTATTTTGGAGGAAGTAGGAGAGTCATATATACGAATGCTTACATTCACGCAGAGAAAGCAACTCTGTGGTCGTATTTTGTTGGCATGCTAAACTGTGGTTTGGAAGAAGTTCGAGAGCCTTATATAGGAAAGATTACAGTGACACAGAGAAAACAACTCTCTGTAGTTTCTTGGTAGGTCTGCTAAACTGTGATTTGGATGAAGTGTGAGAACGCTTGCATTCACTCAGAGAAAGAACTTTGTCGTGGTGGTTTGTAGGAATAACAACTGTAGTTCGAAGAAGTAGGAGAGTCATATATGAACGGTTACATTCACGCAGAGAAAGCAACTGTGGGGTGGCGTAGGTAATCATCATAATCTGTAGTTTGGAGGAAGTTCGAGAGTCATATCTGGGGAAAATTAGAGTCACATAGAGAAAGGAACAATCGGGGGCTGGTGTGTAGGTCTGCTAAATTCTATTTTGGAAGAAGAGTGAGAGTCATATATGGGAACGCTTATGTTCACTCAGAGAAATCAACGATGGGACGCTGTATTGTTGGCATGCTAAACTGTAGTTTGGAAGAAGTTCGAGAGTCTTATATAGGAAAGTTTACAGTCACCTAGAGAAAGCAACTCACAGGAGGTGGTTTGTAGGCCGCTAAACTCTAATTTGGATGAAGTGAAAGAGGCATACATGGATACGCTTCATTCACTCAGAGAAAGGTAAATTGGGGTGCCGGTTTGTAGGTATACTAACTCCAGTTTGGAAGAAGTACTAGAGTCATATATATGAACGCTTATATGGACGCAGAGAAAGCAACTATGGGGTGGTGTTTTGTAGGCCTGCTAAAATATAGTTTGGAAGAAGTTCGAAAGCAGACAGTCAGAGAAAGCAACTCTCGGCGGTTCATTTTTCGGTCTGCTGAATTGTATTTTGAAAGAAATACCAGAGTCATATATTCAAACGCTTACATTCATGCAGAGAAAGCAACTCTGGGGTGGTGTTTTCTAGGCATGCTAAACTCTAGTTTGGACGAAGTTTGAGAATCACATATAAGAAAGCTTAGAGTCGCTTAAAGCAAATCTCTGGGTGTGGAATGTAGGCGTGCTAAACTCTATTTTGGTTTCGGAGTGAGAGTCATATATGGGAAGGCTTACATTCACTCAGAGAAAGCAACGATGGTGTGGTGGTTTGTAGGCATACTGAACTCTAGTTTGGAAGAAGTAGGAGAATGATATATGGGAACGCTTACATTCATGCAGAGAAAGCAATTATGGGGTGGCTTTTTTGTAGCCACGCTAATCTCTATTTTGCAAGAAGTTAAAGAGTAATATATAGGAAAGCGTACCGTCATTTATAGAAACCAACTTTCGGGGGATGGTTTGTAGGCCTGCAAAACTCTACTTTGGAAGAAGGGGGAGAGTCATATGGGGGACTGGGTACATTCACTCGGAGAAATCAACGATGGGGTTGTGGTTTGTAGGCATACTAAACTCTAGTTTGGAAGAAGGATGAGAATCATATATAGGAACGCTTACATTCATGCAGAGAAAGCAACTATGGAGTGATGTTTGTATGCCTACTAAACGATAGTTTGGAGGATGTTCGAGAGTCATATCTGGAAAGCTTACAGTCATTTAGAGAAAGAAACTCTCTGGGGATGGTTCGTAGGCCTGCTAAACTCTATTTTCAATGAAGTGTTCGAATCATATACAGGAACGCTTACATTCACTCAGAGAAAGCAACGTTGGGGTGGCCGTTTTTGAGCATACTAAACTCTACTTTGGAAGAGGTACGAGAGACATAAATACGAACGCTTACATTAACACAGAGAAAGCAAATACGGGGTGCTGTAATGCAGGCATGCTAAATTATAGATTGGAAGATGTTCGAAAGCTGCCAGTCACTTAGAGAAAGCAACTCTTGGCGGGTGATTTTTAGGTCTGCTAAATTGTATTTTGAAAGACGTACCAGAGTCATATACAAACGCTTACATTCATGCAGAGAAAGAAACTATGGGGTGATGTGTTGTTGGCATGCTAAACTGCAGTTTGGAAGGAGTTCGAGAGTGTTATATAGGATAGCTTACAGTCACCTAGAGAAAGCAACACTCGGGACAGCTTTACAAGCCTCTAAACACTAATTAGCAGTAATTGTGAGAGTCAAACATGGGAACGCTTACATTCACGGAGAGAACACAACGTTTGGGTGGTGGTTTGTAGGCATAATAACTGTAGTTCGGAAGAAGTAGGAGAGTCATATGTATGAACGGTTACATTCACGCAGAGAAAGAAACTGTTGGGTGGTGTATGTACGCATGTTAATCTATACTTTGGAGAAAGTTCGAGAGTCATATCTGGGGAAAATTGCAGTCACTTAGAGAAAGCAACAATCGGGGGCCTTTTTGTAGATCTGCTAAATTCTATTTTGGAAGAAGAGTGAAATTCATATGTGGGAACGCTTATGTTCACTCAGAGAAATCAACGATAGGGCAGTGTTTCGTTGGGATGCTAAAGTGTAGTTTGGAAGAATTTCGCGAGTCTTATATAAGAAAGCTTACAGTCACCTAGAGAAAGTAACTCTCGGCAGATTGTTTCTAAGCGTGCTAAACTCTAATTTGCATCAATTGTGAGAGTCAAACATGGGAACGCTTACATTCACTCAGAGAACGCAACGTTTGGGTGGTGGTTTGTAAGCATTCTAAACTGTATTTTGGAGGAAGTAGGAGAGTCATATATACGAATGCTTACATTCACGCAGAGAAAGCAACTCTGTGATCGTATTTTGTTGGCATGCTAAACTGTGGTTTGGAAGAAGTTCGAGAGCCTTATATAGGAAAGATTACAGTGACACAGAGAAAACAACTCTCTGTAGTTTGTTGGCAGGTCTACTAAACTGTAATTTGGATGATGTGTGAGAACGCTTGCATTCACTCAGAGAAAGAACTTTGTCGTGGTGGTTTGTAGGAATAACAACTGTAGTTCGAAGAAGTAGGAGAGTCATATATGAACGGTTACATTCATGCAGAGAAAGCAACTGTGGAGTGGCGTATGTAATCATCATAATCTGTAGTTTGGAGGAAGTTCGAGAGTCATATCTGGGGAAAATTAGAGTCATTTAGAGAAAGGAACAATCGGGGGCTGGTGTGTAGGTCTGCTAAATTCTATTTTGGAAGAAGAGTGAGAGTCATATATGGGAACGCTTATGTTCACTCAGAGAAATCAACGATGGGACGCTGTATTGTTGGCATGCTAAACTGTAGTTTGGAAGAAGTTCGAAAGTCTTATATAGGAAAGTTTACAGTCACCTAGAGAAAGCAACTCACAGGAGGTGGTTTGTAAGCCGCTAAACTCTAATTTGGATGAAGTGAAAGAGGCATACATGGATACGCTTCATTCACTCAGAGAAAGGTAAATTTGGGTGCCGGTTTGTAGGTATACTAACTCCAGTTTGGAAGAAGTACTAGAGTCATATATATGAACGCTTATATGGACGCAGAGAAAGCAACTATGGGGTGGTGTTTTGTAGGCCTGCTAAAATATAGTTTGGAAGAAGTTCGAAAGCAGACAGTCACTTAGAGAAAGCAACTCTTGGCAGTGGATTTTTAGGTCTGCTAAATTGTATTTTGAAAGAAATACCAGAGTCATATATTCAAACGCTTACATTCATGCAGAGAAAGGAACTGTGGGGTGGTGTTTTCTAGGCGTGCTAAACTCTAGTTTGGACGAAGTTTGAGAATCACATATAAGAAAGCTTAGAGTCACTTAGAGAAAGCAAATCTCTGGGTGTGGAATGTAGGCGTGCTAAACTCTATTTTGGTTTAGATTGAGAGTCATATATGGAAAGGGTTACATTCACTCAGAGAAAGCAACGATGGTGTGGTGGTTTGTAGGCATACTAAACTCTAGTTTGGAAGAAGTAGGAAAATGATATATGGGAACGCTTACATTCATGCAGAGAAAGCAATTATGGGGTGGCTTTTTTGTACCCATGCTATTCTCTAGTTTGGAAGAAGTTATATAGGAAAGTGTACACTCATTTATAGAAACCAACTTTCGGGGGATGAAGGGTAGGCCTGCAAAACTCTACTTTGGAAGAAGTGGGAGAGTCATATTGGGGACCACGTACATTGACTCAGAGAAATCGAGGATGGGGTTGTGTTTTGTAGGCATACTAAACTCTAGTTTGGAGAAAGTACGAGAATCATATATAGGAACGCTTACATTCATGCAGAGAAAGCAACTATGGTGTGAGGTTTGTATGCCTACTAAACTATAGTTTGGAGGAAGTTTAGAATCTTATATAGCAAAGCTTACAGTCACCTAGAGAGCAACTCTTGGGAGATGATTTCTAAGCCTGGTAATTTGCACCAACTCTTAAAGTCAAGTATGGGAAGGTTTACATCCACTCAGAACGCAAGGTTTGCGTTGCAGTTTGTGGCCTTAATTGTAGTTCGGAAGAAGTAGGAAAGTCATATATATGAACGGTTACATTCACGCAGACAAACCAGCTATGGAGTGATGTGTGTATGCCTACTAAACTATAGTTTGGAGGATGTTCGAGAGTCATATCTGGAAAGCTTACAGTCATTTAGAGAAAGAAACTCTCAGGGGGTGGTTCGTAGGCCTGCTAAACTCTATTTTCAATGAAGTGTTAAAATCATATACAGGAACACTTACATTCACTCAGAGAAAGCAACGTTGGGGTGGCCGTTTGTGAGCATACTAAACTCTACTTTGGAAGAGGTACAAGAGACATAAATACGAACGCTTACATTAACACAGAGAAAGCAAACACGGGGTGCTGTAGTGCAGGCATGCTAAACTATAGAATGGAAGAAGTTCGAAAGCTGACAGTCACTTAGAGAAAGCAACTCTTGGCGGGTGATTTTTTAAGTCTGCTAAATTGTATTTTGAAAGACGTGTCAGAGTCTTATATACAAACGCTTACATTCATGCGTAGAAAGAAACTATGGGGTGATGTGTTGTGGGGATGCTAAACTGCAGTTTGGAAGAAGTTCGAGAGTGTTATGTAGGATAGCTTACAGTCACCTAGAGAAAGCAACACTCAGGAGAGCTTTGCAAGCCTGCTAAACTCTAACAAGCAGCGATTGTGAGAGTCAAACATGGGAACGCTTACATTCACTCAGAGAACACAACGTTTGGGTGGTGGTTTGTAGGCATAATAACTGTAGTTCGGAAGAAGTAGGAGAGTCATATATGAACGGTTACATTCACGCAGAGAAAGCAACTGTTGGGTGGCGTATGTATGCATGCTAATCTGTAGTTTGGAGGAATTTCGAGAGTCATATCTGGGGAAAATTACAGTCACTTAGAGAAAGCAACCATCGGGGGCCATTTTGTAGATCTGCTAAATTCTATTTTGAAAGAAGAATGAGAGTCATATATGGGAACGCTTATGATCACGAAGAGAAATCAACTATGGGGCGGTGTTTTGTTGGCATGCTAAACTGTAGTTTGGAAGAAGTTCGCGAGTCTTACATAGGAAAGTTTACAGTCACCCAGAGAAAGCAACTCTCGGGAGATTGTTTCTAAGCATGCTAAATTCTAGATTGCATCAATTGTGAGAGTCAAACATGGGAACGCTTACATTGACTCAGAGAACGCAACGTTTGGGTGGTGGTTTGTAAGCATTCTAAACTGTATTTTGGAGGAAGTAGGAGAGTCATATATACGAATGCTTACATTCACGCAGAGAAAGCAACTCTGTGATCGTATTTTGTTGGCATGCTAAACTGTGGTTTGGAAGAAGTTCGAGAGCCTTACATAGGAAAGATTACAGTGACACAGAGAAAAACAAATCTCTGTAGTTTGTTGGTAGGTCTGCTAAACTGTAATTTGGATGAAGTGTGAGAACGCTTGCATTCACTCACAGAAAGAACGTTGTCGTGATGGTTTGTAGGAATAAATGCTGTAGTTCAAAAGAAGTAGGAGAGTCATATATGAACGGTTACATTCACGCAGAGAAAGCAACTGTGGGGTGGTCTATGTAATCATCATAATCTAGTTTGGAGAAAGTTCGAGAGTCATATGTGGGAAAAATTAAAGTCACCTAGAGAATTGGAACCATCGGGTGTTGTGTAGGTCTGCTAAATTCTATTTTGGAAGAAGAGTGAGAGTCATATATGGGAACGCTTATGTTCACTCAGAGAAATCAACGATGGGGCGCTGTATTGTTGGCATGCTAAACTGTAGTTTGGAAGAAGTTCGAGAGTCTTATATAGGAAAGTTTACAGTCACCTAGAGAAAGCAACTCACAGGAGGTGGTTTGTGGGCCGCTAAACTCTAATTTGGATGAAGTGAAAGAGCCATACATGGATACGCTTCATTCACTCAGAGAAAGGTAAATTTGGGTGCCGGTTTGTAGGTATACTAACTCCAGTTTGGAAGAAGTACGAGAGTCATATATATGAACGATTATATGGACGCAGAAAAAGCAACTATGGGGTGGTGTTTTGTAGGCATGATAAAATATAATTTGGAGGAAGTTCGAAAGCTGACAGTGACTTAGAGAAAGCAACTCTTGGCGGTTGATTTTGAGGTCTGCTAAATTGTATTTTGATAGAAGTACAAGAGTCATATATAAAATCGCTTATATTTATGCTGAGAAAGAAACTATGTGGTTATGTTTTGTTGGCGTGCTGAAATGTAGTTTCGAAGACGTTCGACAGTCTTTTATAGGAAAGCTTACAGTCCCCCAGAGGAAGCAACTTTCGAGAGATAGTTTGTAAGCCTGCTAAACTCTACTTTGCATCATTTGGAACAGTCATACTTGGGAACGCTAACATTCTCTGAGAGAACGCAACGTTGGTTGGTTGTTTGTAAGCATACTAAACTGTATTTTGGAAGAAGTAGCAGAGTCATATATATGAGTGCTTACATTCACGCAGAGAGGGCAACTATGGGGTGGTGTTTTGTAGGCATGCAAATCTCTAGTTGCGAAGAAGTTAAGAGTAATAGGAAAGCTTACAGTCTCACAGAGAAAGCAACGCTTGGGGGCCGGTTTGTAGTTCTGCCAAATTCTATTTTGGATGAAGTGTGAATCTTAAATGGGAACGCTAACATTCACTCAGAGAAAGCAAGGTTGCGGTGGTGATTTTTAGTCACACTAAACTGGAGTTTGGAGGAAGTACGAGAATAAAAGAATGCTTACATTCACTCAGAAAAAGCAACGTTGGGGAGGTGGTTGGTAGGTGTACTATACTTTGGAAGAAGTACGAGCGTGATGCATAGGAACGCTTACATTCACGCAAACTATGGGGTGGCCTTTTGTTGGCATGCTAAACTATGTCCCAAAGTCATATATAGGAAAGCTTATAGTGAGAGAAAGCAACTCTCGGGCGGTGTTTTGTAGGTCCGGCAAATTGCATTTTGAAAGCAGTCCGAGATTCATATAAGGGAAGGCCTATATCCACTCAGAGAAAGCAATGTTAGGCTGGTGGTTTGTAGGCATACTAAACTGTATTTTGGAACTCGTATGTATGACTCTCACACTTGATCCAAATTAGAGTTCACCAGGCCTATAAACCACATCCTGAGAGTTGCTTTCTCTAGGTGAATGTAAGCTTTCCTATGTAAAACTCTCGAACTTCTTCCAAACTAAAGTTTAGCATGCCAACAGTACACCACCGCATCGTTGCTTTCTCTGAGTGAACATAAGCATTCCCTTATATGAATCACTTTTTCCAAAATAGAATTTAGCAGACCTACAAACCAGTCCCCGATGGTTGATTTAGCTATGTGACTGTAATTTTCCCCAGATATGACTCTCAAACTTCCTCCAAAGTATAGATTAACATGCGTACATACACCACCCAACAGTTTCTTTCTCTGCGTGAATGTAACTGTTCATATATATGACTCTCCTACTTCTTCCGACCTACAGTTATTATGCCTACAAACCACCACCCAAACGTTGTGTTCTCTCCGTGAATGTAAGCTTTCCCATATTTGACTCTCACAATTGCTGCTAATTAGTGTTTAGAGGCTTGCAAAGCTGTCCCGAGTGTTGTTTTCTCTAGGTGACTGTAGCTATCCTATATAACACTCTGGAAGTCCTTTCAAACTGCAGTTTAGCATGCCAACAACACATCACCCCATAGTTTCTTTCTCTGCATAAATGTAAGCGTTTGTGTATATAACTCTTGTACGTCTTTCAAAATACAATTTAGCAGACCTAAAAATCACCCGCCAAGAGTTGCTTTCTCTAAGTGACTGTCAGCTTTCGAACTTCTTCCAATCTATAGTTTAGCATGCCTGCACTACAGCACCCCGTATTTGCTTTCTCTGTGTTAATGTAAGCGTTCCTATGTATGTCTCTTGTACCTCTTCCAAAGTAGAGTTTAGTATGCTCACAAACGGCCACCCCAACGTTGCTTTCTCTGAGTGAATGTAAGCGTTCCTGTATATGATTCGAACACTTCATTGAAAATAGAGTTTAGCAGGCCTACGAACCACCCCCAGAGAGTTGCTTTCTCTAAATGACTGTAAGCTTTCCAGATATGACTCTCGAACATCCTCCAATCTATCGTTTAGTAGGCATACAAACATCACTCCATAGTTGCTTTCTCTGCATGAATGTAAGCGTTCCTATAAATGATTCTCGTCCTTCTTCCAAACTAGAGTTTAGTATGCCTACAAACCACAACCCCGTCGTTGATTTCTCCGAGTGAATATACCCAGTCCCCCATATGACTCTCCCCCTTCTTCCAAAGTAGAGTTTTGCAGGCCTACAAATCATCCCCCGAAAGTTGGTTTCTATAAATGACGGTACGCTTTCCTATATATTACTCTTTAACTTCTTGCAAAATAGAGATTTGCATGGCTACAAAAAAGCCACCCCATAATTGCTTTCTCTGCATGAATGTAAGCGTTCCCATATATCATTCTCCTACTTCTTCCAAACTAGAGTTCAGTATGCCTACAAACGACCACACCATCGTTGCTTTCTCTGAGTGAATGTAAGCCTTCCCATATATGACTCTCACTCTGAAACCAAAATAGAGTTTGGCACACCTACATTCCACACCCAGAGATTTGCTTTAAGCGACTCTAAGCTTTCTTATATGTGATTGTCAAACTTCGTCCAAACTAGAGTTTAGCATGCCTAGAAACCACCCCACAGTTGCTTTCTCTGCATGAATGTAAGCGTTCATATACATGACTCTCGTACTTCCTCCAAAATACAGTTTAGAATGCCTACAAACCACCACCCAAACGTTGCGTTCTCTGAATGAATGAAAGCATTCCCATGTTTGACTCTCACAATTGATGCAAAGTAGAGTTTAGCAGGCCAAGAAAGGCTCTCCCGAGAGTTGCTTTCTCTAGGTGACTGTAAGCTTTCCTAAATAAGACTCTCCAACTTCTTCCAAACTCCAGGTTAACATGCCCACAAAACATCACCCCATGGTTTTTTCTTTGCATGAATGTAAGCATTAGTATATATCACTCTGGTACTTCTTTCAAAATACAATTTAGCAGACCTAAAAATCACCCACCAAGAGTTGCTTTCTCTAAATGACTGTTCAGGTTTGGAACTTCTTCCAAACTATAGCATGCTTACAAAACACCACCACGTAGTTGCTTTCTCTGTGTGAATGTAAGCGTTCCCAAATATCATTCTCGTACTTCTTCCAAACTATTTAGTATGCCTACAAAAACCACCCCAGTGTTGTTTCTCTGAGGGAATGTAAGCGGTCCCATGTTTGACTCTCACACTTCATCCAAATTAGAGTTTAGCATGTGTACAAAAAAATCTCCCGAGTGTTGCTTTCCCTGGGTGACGGTAATCTTTCCTGTATAAGGTTCTCCAACTTCTTCCAAACTACAGTTTAGCATGCCTACAAAACCTGACGCCATAAGTGCTTTCTCTGTGTGAATGTAAGTGTTCCTATATAGGACTCTCGTACTTCTTCCAAACTACAGTTTAGTATGCCCTACAAACCACCACCCAAACGTTGTTTTCTCTGAGTGAATGTAAGCGTTCCCATATATGACTCTCACATTTCAACCAAAATAACTCTATTTCAACCAAAATAACTCTACATTCCACACCCAGAGAGTTGCTTTCTCTACGTGACTGTAAACTTTCCTATATATGACTCTCAAACTTCGTCCAAACTAGAGTTTTGCAAGCCTACAAAACACCACCCCATAGTTGCATTCGGTGCCGGAATGTAAGCGGTTCTACATGTGATTCTCTTGCTTCTTCTAGGAACCACAACCACAACGTTGCTTTCACTGAGTTCCCATATATTATTCTAACACTTCATTGAAAATAGAGTTTAGCAGGCCTACGAAACACCCCCTAGGGTTGCTTTCTCTAAGTGACTGTAAGCTTCCCAGATATGGCTCTCGAACTTCCTCCAAACTATATTTTAGTAGGCATACAAACATCACTCCATAGTTGCTTTCTCTGCGTGAAGGTAAGCTTTCCTATATACGATTCTCGTACTTCTTCCAAACTAGAGTTGACTATGCCTACAAATCACAATCCCATCGTTGATTTCTCTGAGTGAATGCACGCGGTCCCCAATATGACTCTCTCCCACTTCCAAACTGGAGTTTTGCAGGTGTACAAAACATCCCCCGAGAGTTGGTTTCTATGACTGTACCCTTTCCTATATATTACTCCTTAACTTCTTCCAAACTAGAGATTAGCATGGCTACAAAAACGCCACCCCATAATTGCTTTCTCTACGCGAATGTAAGCGTTCCCATATATCATTCTCCTACTTCTTCCAAACTAGAGTTTAGTATGCCTACAAACCACCACGCCGTCGTTGCTTTCTCTGAGGGAATGTAAGCCTTCCCATATATGACTCTCACTCTTAAACCAAAATAGAGTTTAGCAGGCCTACATTCCACACCCAGAGATTTGCTTTCTCTAAGTGACTCTAAGCTTTCTTATATGTGATTCTCAAACTTCGTCCAAACTAGAGTTTAGCATGCCTATAAAACACCACCCCATAGTTACTTTCAGTGCGTCAAAATGTATGTGCTCCTATATGTGATTCTCGTGCTTCTTCCAAACTGCAGTTTAGTAAGCCTACAAACAACCCCATCGTTGCTTTCTCTGAGTGAATGTAAGCGTTCTCATATATGACTCTCACACTTCAACCAAAACAGGGTTTTGCAGGCCTACAAACCACCCGCCAAGACTTGCTTTTTCAAAGTGGCTGTTACCTTTCCTATATAGGACTCTGGAACTTCTCCCAAGCTAGACTTTAACATGTCTACCTGACACTACTCCGTAGTTGCTCTCGCTGTGTGAATGTAAGCGTTCCTATATATGAGTCTTGTACTTCTTCTTAACTAACATCTGGCATGCCAAAATAACACTCCCCCATAGTTGCTTTCTTTGAGTCAATGTAAACATTCCTATATATGTCTCTCGCACTTCTTCCAAACTAGAGTTGAATAAGTCTACAAACCAATCCCCGACAGCTGTTTTCTCTGAACGAATTTAAGCGTTCCTATATATGACTATGGCACTTCCTCCAAACTAGAGTTTAGAAAGCCTACACTCCACCCCTGTTCGTTGCTTTCTCTAAGTTACTGTATGCTTTCCTATACATGGCTCTCGAAATTTTCCAAACTAGAGTTAGCATGCCTACTATACACCTACACATAATTGCTTTGTCTGAGTGAATATAAGCCTTCCTATATATGACTGTCGCACTTTTTCCAAATTAGAGTGTAGCCAGCCTGGAAAGCACCCCTTATAGTTGCTTTCATTGAGTGAATGTTAACATTCCTATGTATGACTCTCGCAACTTTTCCAATCTAAGATTTTAGCAATGCTACAAATCCCCCGCCGAGAGTTCCTATACATAACTGTCCTCTTTTTCCAAGCTAGAGTTTAGGAAGCCTAGAATCCGTCCCCCCGTAGACGCTTTATGTGAACGTAAGCGTTCTATATATGACTCTCGCCTTCCTCCAAACTAGAGCTTAGCAAGCCTACAAACCAACTCCCTATAATTGCTTTCTCTGAATGAATGATATCGTTCCTATATAAGACTCTCGAACTTCTTCCAAACCAGAGTTTAACAAGCCAAAAAAGCACCCCCCATAGATGCTTCCTCTAACTCAAAGCTAATATTCCTATACATGATTCAGCTTCTTCATCCAAACTAGAGTAAGGCAAGCCTACAAATCACACATCAATAGTTGCTTTCTATAAGTAAATGTAAGCATCCCTATATATGACTATAGCAATTCTTCCAAACTGGAGTTTAGCAAGCCTACAGACCCCAGGACTCCACTCCATAGTACCCTGGGCATTGGCGCCTGCCTGTCATGCAGGACATAGGGGCGGACGCTCATCTCAGACACGGCATTGGTGGATTCTAGGCTTTTTTAAGATTTTGAATTGAAAAAGTCTGAGAATTGGAATTCGGTTTAGGGTAAGGTTAGGTGTTAGGGACTAGGATTAGATTTAGGGGTTAGAGTTTTAGCTTAGAATTAGGGTTAGGATTACTGTTAGGGTTAGAGATTAGGATTATGTTTAGTGGTTGGGTTTAGGTTTAGGGTGAGAGGCAAGAGTAAGGGTCAGGGATTAGGGTTACTGTTAGGAGTTAGATTCAGGGCTTACGAAGGGTTTGGTTTAGTGATAGGGTTAGGGCTTACGTTTAACGGTGTGTGTTAGGGCACGGGCCCTGTCTAACGTACGGGGCACTATGGGTGTGGAGCAAGGCTGTGTCCCCACTTCATCGTACCCTGGGTGTTGGGCTTGAACTGTCACGCAGGACAAAGGCAGAGGCTCATCTCACGCATGGTTAGGATTAAGGTTTAAGGTTAGGGTCAGGGTTGAGGGTTAGGGTTAACAGAGTTAGGGTAAGGGGGTTAGGGAGAGGGTTAGTGTTAAGGGTTAGGTTTATGGTTCAGGTTTAAGGTTAGCGTTAGAGGGTAGGGTTAGTGTAACTGTAGGTCAGTGTTGCGGTTAGATCTCTAGGCATTAGGGTAAAGGTCAGGGTTAGGGTTAAGAGTTAGGGTTAAGTTTAATGGTTAAGGATTGGGATTAGGGTTGAGGGTTAGGGTTAAGATTATGGGTAATGACTCAGGATCAAAGGTTAGGGTTATTTTTAGGCGTAGGGTTAGCGTAAGGGGTTAGGGTTAATGTTAGTGTTGTTGGTAGGGTTAAGGTTAGGGTTGGCGTTTCAGAATTAGGGATTAGGTGTTATGGTTATGGCTAGGAGTTAGCGTTAGATTTACGGTATAGGTCTTGTTCTCAGGGTGTCATGCATTAACGTTAAGATAAGGGGTTAAAGTTAGGGTTACGGTGAGCTTTACCTGTTAAGGTGAGCAGTAGGATCAGGGTTAGGTGTTATGTTCTGGGTTAGGGTTATGGGTGAGGGGTAGGGTTTATCCTTAGGGCACGGGCCCTGTATGCACTAGGAGGCGAAGTTAGGGGTCTGTGATGGTCGCTGGGAACCCACTCTATCGCACGCAGTGTATGGGCCTCTGGGTTTCATGCAGGACACTGTGGCAGAGCGGGCTTTCATGCATGGCTTAGTAGGATTGTAGGCTTTCAAAACTCTGAGAAAGCAAGAAGTCTGAGAATTAGATTTCGGGTTAGGATTACGGCACGATTTAGGGATGAAGATTAGTGGTTAGGGTGAGAGCTTAGGGTTAGGGGTTAGGGTTAGGGTTAGGGTTGCTGGTAGGGTGAAGGTTAGGTTTGACGTTTTAGAATTAGGGATGAGGTGTTACGGTTATGACTATGGTTTAGGATTAGAATTACGGGATAGGGCTTCTTCTCAAGGTGTTATGCATTCACGTTAAGTTAAGGGGCTAAGTTAGGGTTACGGGGAGGTTTATTTTTTAAGGTGAGCAATAGGATCAGGGTTTGGTGTTATGTTCAGGGTGAGGGTTATCTGTTAGGGGTAGTGTTTATACTTAGCGTACGGGCCCTGTCTGCACTGGGCGGGGGGCTGGGGTTAGGGGGATGGGATTGTCCCCGGGAACACACTCTATCGTACGCTGGGTATGGGCTCCTGGGTTTCATGCAAGACACAGTGGCAGAGCCCCCTTTTACTCATGGCATGGGAGGATTGTATGCTTTCTAAACTCTGAGAAAGCAAGAACTCTGAGAATTAGATTTAGGGGTAGGATTCTGGTAATGTTTAGGGATGAAGATTAGTGTCAGGGTGGGGTCTTGGGTTAGGGGTTGGGGTTAAAGGTTAGTGTTAGGTTTAACAGTTACAGTTAGGTTTACGGTTAAGTCTCAGGGTTCGGGTTAAGGTTTGGGTTTAGCGTTTGGCACAGGGGTAGGCTTCAGTGTTAGCTTCATGGATAAAGATTAGGAGTAGGGTTAGTGCGAGGGTTAAGGGTAAGGGTCAAGATTAAGGGTTCAGGTTGGGGTTAGGCTTAGGTTTAGGGTTAGGGGTCAAGGGTCAGGTTTAGGGTTAAGTGTTGGGCTTAGGGTTGGGGTTTAGTGTTAAGTTTATCATTAACGATTAGGGTTAGGGTCAGGGTTAAATGCTTGGGTGCGGGTAATGGTTAGGGTCAGGGTTAAGGTTTATGGATAGGGTTAGTGTTAAGGGTTTACGGGTAGGTTTAGGGTTCAGGGTTAGAGTTAGCATTAGGGCTTAAGGTTAGGATTAGGTGGTAGGTTAGATTTTAGGGTTAGATCTAGGCGTTAGAGTAAGGGTTAAGAGATAGGGTTAGGTTTAATGCTTAGGATTAGGGTTAGGGTTTGGGGTTAAAGTAAGTGTTAGGGGTTAGGTTTAAGGATCCAAGGTTAGGGTTATTTTTAGCTGTAGTGTTAGGGTTAGGGATAAGGGATAAGGTTGGCGTGAGGGTTTTCCTTACTGTTAGGGTTAAGGGTCAGGCTTAGATTAAAGGTTAAGGTTAGGGTCAGCGTTAAGGGTTAGGGTGAGGGTTAACGGTTACGGTAAAGGTTAAGCGTTAGTGTTAGGGATTACCGATTAGGGTTTTTGGTAAGTGTTAGGGTTAGGAGTTAGTGTTTTATGAAGGGGTATGGTTAGAATTAGGATTGGGGTTAGTGTTAGGGTTTGGTTTAGGAGTTAGGTTTAGGGTAAAAGGATAGGATTAGCGTTAAGGGTTGGGCTCAGGTTTAGGGTTAAAGTTTAGTGTTAGGGTTAATGTTTAGTGTTATGGTCCAGTTTAAGTGTTAGGGTGAGGGTTAACGGTTAGGATTAGGCTTAGAGGTTGGGGATATAGTGAGGGTTCAGTGTTAGGGTTAGGTTTAGGGTTCAGGGTTAAGGTTAGCTGTAGGGGTTATGGTTAGGGTTAGGTGTTAGGTTAGTGTCAGGGTTAGGTCTAGTCGTGAGGGTAAGGTTTAGGGTTAGCTTTAAGAGCTAGGGTTAGGTTGAATGGATAGGATTAGGATTAGCGTTAAGGGTTAGGGTAAGGCTTAGGGGTTAGGGTGAAGGGTTAAGGGTTTTTGTTAGGCATAGCGTTGGGGTTAGAAGTAAGGGTTACTGTCAGTGTTAGGGTTGTAGGCAGGGTTACGGTTAGAGTTAGCGGTTTAGAATTAGGGTTAGGGATTAGGTGTTACAGTGACGACTAGGAGATAGGGTTAGAATTATGGGATAGGGGTTGTTCTCAGGGAATGGGTTATTCACTAACGTTAGGATAAGAGGTTAAAGTTAGGCTCACGGTGAGGTTTACGTGTTAAGGGGAGAAATAGGAACAGGATTAGGTGTTATGTTCACGGTGAGGGATATCTGTTACAGGTATTGTTTATGCTTAGCGCACGGGCCCTGTCTGCCTTAGGCGGGGGTGGGGGGAGGTTAGGGGACTGGGATTGTCACCAGGATCCCACTGTATCGTACTCTGGGTATGGGCCCGTGGGTTTCATGCAGGACACAGTGGTAGAGCCTCCTTTCACGCATGGCATGGGAGGATTGCAGGCTTTCTAAACTCTAAGAAAGCAAGAAGTCTGAGAATTAGATTTAGGGTTAGGATTCTGGTTAGGGTTAAGGATGAAGTTTAGTGTTAGGGTGAGGGCTTAGGGTTAGGGATTAGGGTTAGGGTTAAAGGTTACTCTTAGGTTTAACGGATACAGTTCGGTTTAGGGTTGAGGTTTACGGTTAGGGTTAAGATGAGGGGTTAGGGTTTGGTATAGGGTTAGGGTTAGGTACAGGGTTAGGGTTAAGTGTTAGGTTTACGGTTGAAGATTAGGATTAGGGTTAGGATTAAAGGTTAGCGTGAGAGTTAACGGTTAGGGTTAAGGTTAAGAGTTAGGGTTAGGGTTTAGGTTTAGGGTTAAGGGTTAGGGTTAGCTTTAGGGTTCGAGTTATGTGTTAGGGTTTGTGTTAGAGGTTAGGGTTTGTTTACTGTCCACGGTTAGGGTTACGTTTAGGGGTTAGCATTAGGGTTAAGGATTAGGTTTAGGGTAAGGGTTTAGAGTTAGTGTTGGGCTTTAGGCTCGGGGCTTAGGTTCAGGGTCAGGGGTTAGGGTTGGTGGTAGGGCTTAGATTTAGCGGTCAGTTTAAGGGCACAGGACCTGGTTAATCTACGGTGAGAGGGGTGCGGTCGGAGTCATCACGAAAGCACAACATCATTCCCTGGGCCCTGGGACAAGATCTACATGCAGGACTCAGGCGGAGCCTCATCTCACACATGGCATGGCTGTATTGTAGGCTTGCTTCACTCGGGAATGGAAGTAGTGTGAGAATTAGGGTTAGGGTTGGGGTTAGGGGTTTCGAGTTAGGGGTTAGGCTTGGAGTCAGGGTTAGGTGCTAGGGATTAGTGGTTAGGGTTAGAGTTAGTGTTACGGGTTAGGTGTTAACTCTGGTTTAGGGGGCCAGGGTAAGGTTTAGGTTTGGAGTTAGCGTTAGGGTTAGGCGTTAGGGTTAAGGGATAGGGTTAGGGTTAAGGGTTAGGCTTAGGGTAAGGGTTCAGGTTTAGGGTTAGGGTCACGGTTAAGGGTTAGGGTGAGGGTTAACAGTTAGGGATAGGGTTAGGGGGTTAGGGATAGGATTAGGGTTAAGGGTTAGGTTTATGGTTCAGGTTTAAGGTTAACATTAGGGGGTTAGGGTTAGTGTTAACTGTAAGTCAGTGTTAGGGTTAGATCTCTAGGCATTAAGGTAAAGGTTAGGTTTAAGGTTAAGTGTTAGGGTTATGTTTAATGGTTAGGCTTGGGATTAGGGTTAAGTGTTAGGGTTAAGGTTAGGGGTTATGACTAAGGATCAACGGTTAGGGTTATTTTTATGCGTAGGGTTAGGGTAAGGTGTTAGGGTTAGTGTTAGTGTTGTTGGTAGGGTTAAGGTTAGGGTTGGCGTTTCAGAATTCGGGATCAGGTGTTATGGTTATGGCTAGGAGTTAGCGTTAGAATTACAGTATAGTGCTTTTTCTCAGGGTGTCATGCATTAACGTTAAGATAAGGTGTTAAAGTTAGGGTTATGGTGAGCTTTACCTCTTAAGGTGAGCAGTATGATCAGGGTTAGGTGTTATGTTCTGGGTTAGTCTTATGGGTGAGGGGTAGGGTTTATGCTCTGGGCACAGGCCCTGTATGCACTAGGAGGCAAAGATAGGGGTCTGTGATGGTCGCTGGTAACCTACTCTATCGTATGCAGTGTATGGGCCTCTGGTTTCCTGCAGGACACTGTCGCAGAGCGGGCTTTCATGCATGGCTTAGTAGGATTGTAGGCTTTCAAAACTCTGAGAAAGCAAGAAGTCTGAGAATTAGATTTCGGGTTAGGATTACGGCACGGTTTAGGGATGAAGATTAGTGTTAGGGTGAGGGCTTAGGGTTAAGGGTTAGGGTTAGGGTTAGGGTTGATGGTAGGTTGAAGTTTAGGGTTGGCACTTTAGAATATGGATGAGGTGTTATGGTTATGGCTAGGGGTTAGGTTTAGAATTATGGGATAGGGCTTCTTCTTTGGGTGCTATGCATTAACGTTAACATAAGGGGATAAATTAGTGTTATGGTTAGGTTTATGTTTTAAGGTGAGCAACAGGATCAGGGTTAGGTTTTATGTTTGGAGTTAGGGTTATCTGTTAGGGATAGTGTTTTTGCTTAGCGCACGGGCCCTGTCTTCACCAGGAGGGGGGGGTTAGGGACTAGGATTGCCACTGGGAACCCGCTCTATCATGCACTAGTTATGGGCCCCCGGGTTTCTTGCAGGACACAGTGGCAGAGCCTCCTTTTACTCATGACGTGGGAGAATTGTAGGCTTTCTAAACTCTGAGAAAGCAAGAAGTCTGAGAATTAGATTTAGGGGTAGGTTTATGGTAATGTTTAGGGATGAAGGTTAGTGTTAGGGTGCGTTCTGAAGGTCAGTGGTTAGGGTTAAAGGTTAGTGTTAGGTTTAACCGTTACAGTCAGGTTTATGGTTATGTTTTAGGGTTAGGGTTAAGGTTAAGGTTTAGCGTTTGGTACAGTGTTAGGCTTAAGTTTTAGCTTTAGGGTTAAAGATTAGGATTAGGGTTAGGGTTAAGGGCTAGTGTGAGGGTTAATGATAAGGATCAAGACTAAGGGCTAGGGTTTTTGTTAGTGTTAGGAATAAGTCTTCGTGTAGGCTTTAGGGTTAGCGTTAAGTGTTATGGTTATGGTTAGGTTTAGGGTTCATGGTTAGTGTTATGTTTAGGGGTTAGTGTTAGGGTTAGGGCTTAGGTTTAGGGTAAGGTTTTAGAGTTCGTGTTCAGCGTTACGGTCGGAGCTTATGTTTACCGTTAGGGGTTAGTGTTAGTGTTAGGGCTGAGATTTAGCTTTTAGTTTAAGGGCACAGGACCTGTTTTATCTACGGTGAGAAGGGTGCTGTCGGAGTCTCCACGAAAGCACAAAATCGTTCCCTGATCCTTGGGAAAGGACCTACATGCAGGACTCAGGTGGAGCCTCATCTCACGCATAGTATAGCTGTATTGTAGGCTTGCTTCACTCTGAGAATGGAAGTAGTGTGAGAATCAGGGTTAGGGTTTGGGTTAGGGGTTTGGAGTTTGGGATTATGGTTCGAGTCAGGGTTAGGTCCTAGGGATTAGGAGTTAGGGTTAGTGTTAGGGATAGGGGTTAGTTGTTGGGTTTGGGTTAGGGTGCTAGGGTTAGGTTTAGGGTTGGGGTTAATATTAGGGTTAGCGTTTAGGGTTAAAGGATAGGATTATGGTTAAGGGTTTGGCTTAGGGTTAGGGTTAAGGGTTAGTGTTAAGGTTTAGGGTTAAGTTCAGGGTTACGTGTTAGGGTGAGGGTTAACAGTTAGGGTTATGGTTAGGGTCTTAGGGGTAGGGTTAGGGTTAGAGTTAGGGGTTAGGATTAAGGGTGAAGTGTTAGGGTTATTTTTAGGCATAGTTTTAAAGTTAGGGGCTAGGGTAATGTTTGGTTTGATGGTAGGTTTAAGGTTAGGGTTAGCAGTTTAGAATTCGCATTAGGGATTAGGTGTTATGGTTATGGCTTGGAGTTAGGGTTAGAATTCAGAGATAGGAGTTGTTCTCAGGGTAAGTGTTATGCATTAACGTTATGATAAGGGGTTAAATTTAGGGTTATGGTGAGATTTACATTTTAAAGTGAGCAATGGGATCAGGGTCAGGTGTTATGTTCAGGGTTATGGTTAGGGGTGAGGGGTAGGGTTTATGCTTACGACTCGGGCCCTGTCTGCACTAGGCAGGGGGGGAGGGGTTTGGGGTTGCGATTGTCGTCGGGAACCCACTCTAGTGTATGCTGAGTATGGGCACTGGGGTTTCCGGCAGGACACAGTGGTAGAGCCTCCTTTTATTCATGGCATGGGAGGATTGTAGGCTTTCTAACGCTGAGAAAGCAAGAAGTCTGATAATTAGATTTAGGGTTAGGATTATAGTTAGGGTTAGGAATGAGGTTAGTGCTAGGGTGAGGGATTAGGGCTAGGGATTATGGGTAGAGTAAAGGTTAAATGTTAGAGTTAGGTTTAACGGTTACAGTTAGGTTTAGGGTTACGTTTTAGGGTGAGGGTTATGGTTAGGGGTTAGGGTTTGGTACAGGGTTAGGGTTAAGTGTTAGGTTTAGGGTTAAAGATTAGAATTCGGATTAGGGTTGACGGTTAGTGTGAGTGTTAACGGTTAGGTTTGTGTTTAAGGGTTAGGGTTAGGGTTTAGGGCTAGTGTTAAGCGTTCGTGTTAGATTTAGGGTTAGAGTAAAGTGTTATGGTTAGGGTTATGGGTTAGCATTAGGGTTAAAGGTTAAGGGTTAGGTTTATTTTCAGGCACAGGGTTAGGATTAGGTGTTAGGGTTAGTGTTACCGTTAAGGTTTTTTGTAGGCTTAAGGTTAGGTTTAGCAGTTTAGAATTAGGGTTAGGGATTAGGTGTTATGGTTATGGTAAGGAGTTAGGGTTAGAATTATGGCATAGGGGTTGGTCTCAGGGTCAGTTTTTTGCTTAAAGTTAGGGTAAGCGGTTAAAGTTAGTGTTACGGTGAGCTTTACGTGTTAAGGTGAGCAATAGGATCAGGGTTAGGTTTTATGTTCAGGGTTAGGGTTATGGGTGAGGGGTAGAGTTTATACTTAGGGTTAGGGTTAGGGTTAGGGTTTAGGCTTAAGGATCAAGGGTTAGGGTTAGGGTTAGTGTTAGGGCTGTTGGTAGGGTTAAATTTAGGGTTAGAAGCTTACAATTAGGTATTAGGTTTTACAGTTATGAATAAGAGTTAGGGTTAGAATTATGGGATAGGTGTTGTCCTCAGGGTAAGTATTATTCATTAACGTTAGGATAAGGGGTTAGGGTTAGGGTTATGGTGAGTTTTACATGTTAAGGTGAGCAATAGGATCAGGGTCAGATGTTATGATCAGGGTTATGGTTATGGGTTAGGGGCAGTGTTTATGCTTAGGGCACAGGCCCTGTCTTCACTAGGTGGGGGGGCTCGGAGGCTGGGATTGTCACCAGGAACCCACTCTATCATATGCTGGGTATGGGCCTCTGGGTTTCATGCAGGGCACAGTGGCAGAGCCTCCTTTCATGCATGGCATGGGAGGATTGTAGGCTTTCTAAACTCTGAGAAAGCAAGAAGTCTGAGAATTAGATTTAGGGTTAGGATTACGGTTAGGGTTAGGGATGAAGTTTAGTGTTAGGGAGAGGGCTTAGTGTTAGGGATTAGGGTTTGGTACAGGGTTAGGGTTAAGTGTTCGGCTTAGGGGTAAAGATTAGGATTAGTGTTAGGTTTAAGGGTTAGCTGAGGGTTAACGGTTAGGGTTAAGGTGAAGGGTTAGGGGTAGGGTTTAGGGTTAGGATTAGGGGTTCGTGTTAGGTTTAGGGTTACACTTAAGTGTTAGGGTTTAGGTTCAGGTTTAGGGTTCATGGTTAAGGTTATGTTTAGGGGTTAGGTTTAGGGGTTAGGTTTGGTGTAAGGGTATAGTGTTAGTGAAGGGAGTTTGGGTCAGGGTTTCTGTTTAGGGTAGGGGTTAGTGTTAGGACTTAGATTTAGCGATTAGTTTAAGGTCAGAGGACCTGTTTAATCTATGGTGAGAAGGGTGTGGAATCGGTCGCTGAGACACCACAGCATTGTACCCTGGGCCTTGGGCTCAGATGTACATGCAGGAATCAGGGGGAGCCTGTTCTCATGCATGGCATGGTTGTATTGTAGGCTTGGTTAACTCTTAGAATGGAAGAAGTGTGAGAATTAGGGTTATGGTTAGGGTTAGGGATTTGGGTTTAGGAGAGAGTGTTCAAATGAGGGTTAGGGGTTAGGCATTAGGGGTTAGGGTTAGTGTTAGGGTTAGGGGTTGGGGTGAGGGTTGGGTTAGGGGCTAGGGTTAGGTTTAGGGTTGGGGTTAGTGTTAGCGTTCGAGTTAGGGATTAGAGTTAGGGTTAAGGGATAGGATTAGGGTTAAGAGTTTGGCTTAGGGTTCAGGTTAAGGGTTAGGGTTATGGTTAAAGATTAGTGTTAGTTTAAACAGTTACAGTTAGGTTTAGGGTTAAATTTTAGGGTGAGGGCTTTTTAAACTCTGAGAGAGGAAGACGTCTGAGATTAAGATTTAGGGATAGGATTATGGTTAGGATTAGGGATGACGATTAGTGTTAGGGTGAGGGCTTAGGGTTAAGGGTTAGGGATAGAGTTAGGGTTAAGGTTAGTGTTAGTTTTAACGGTTAAAGTTAGGTTTAGGGTTAAGGTTTATTGTCAGGGTTAAGGTCAGGGGTTAGGGTTTCGTACAGGGTAAGAGTTAAGTGTTAGGTTTAGGGTTAAAGATTAGCATTATGGTTAGTGTTAAAGGTTAGTGTGAGGGTCAAAGTTTAGGGTTAAGTTTAAGGGCTAGGGTTAGGGGTTAGTGTTAGGGTTAAGGGGTCTTGTTAGGTTTAGGGTTACAGTTAAGTGTTATGGTTAGTGTTAGGGGTTACGGTTAGGCTTAGGGTTCATGGTTAGTGTAACATTTAGGGGTTAGGGCTAGGGTTAAATGATAGTGTTAGAGTTAAGGCTTAGGCTTTGGGTAAAGGTTTAGGGATAGGTTTACGGGTTAGGGTTAGTGTCAGGGTTAAATGTTAGGGTGAGAGTTAACAGTTATGGTTAGGGTTATTGGTTAGGGGTTGTGTTTATGCTTAGGGCACGTGCCTTGTCTGCACTAGGCGGAGAGGTTAGGGGGCTAGCATATTCGCCGGGAAATCACTCTATCGTATGCTGGGTATTGGCCCCTGGACACAGTGGCAGGGCCTCCTTTCACACATGGCATGGGAGGATTATAGGCTTTCTAAACTCTGAGAAAGAAAAAGTCTGAGAATTAGATTTAGGATTAGGATTATGGTTAGAATTAGGGATGAAGTTTAGTGTTAAGGTGATGCCTTAGGGTTAGGGGTTAGGTTTAGGGTCAGAGTTAAAGGTCAGTGTTAGGTTTAACAGTTACAGTTAGGTTTAGCGTTAAGGTTTAGTGTTAGGGTTCAGTTTAGGGGATAGGTTTTGGTACAGGTTAAGGTTTAAGTGTTAAGTTTAGAGTTAAAGATTACAATTAGGGTTAGGTTTAAAGGTAAGTGTGAGGATTAACGGTTAGGGTTAAGCATGAGGGTTAGGGATTAGGTTTAGTGTTAAGGGTTTATGTTAGTTTAGGGTTAGAGTTAAGTGTTATGGTTAGGGTTAGGGGTTAGGGTTAGATATAGGGTGCATGGTTAGGGTTACGTTTAGGGGTTAGGGTTACGGGTTAGGTTTAGGGTGAGTGTTTGGTGTTAGTGTTGGGCATTAGGATAAGGGCTTAGGTTTAGGGTTAGCGTTTAGGTTTAGTGTTAGGGCTTAGATTTAGCGGTTAGTTTAAGGGCACAGGACCTGTTTAATCTATGGTGAGAAGGGTGCAGAATTGGTCCCCTTGACACCACACCATCGTACCTGGGCCTTGGGCCAAGACCTACATGCAGGACTCAGGCGGAGCCTCTTCTCACTCATGGCATGGCTCTATTGTAGGCTTGGTGAACTCTGAAAATGGAGGAAGTGTGAGAATTAGGGTTATGGTTATGGTTAATTGTTTGGGGTTAGGGGTTAGGGTTCGAGTGTGGTTCAGGGGTTAGAAATTAGGAGTTAGTGTTAGTGTTAGGGTTAGGGGTTAGGGGTTAGTGTTGGTTTAGGGGCTAGGGTTAGATTCAGAGTTAGGGTTAGTGTTAGGGTTAGGGTTAGGGATTATGGTTAGGGTTAGGAATTAGGGTTAGGGTTAGGCTTAAGGGATAGGATTAGGGTAAAGGGTTAAGGCTTAGGGTTAGCATTAGGGATTATGGTTAGGGTTAAATGTTAGGGTTTTGGTCTGATTTAAGGGTTAGGGTGAGCGTTAACAGTTAGGGTTAAGGTTAATTGTTAGGATTGGGGGTTAGGCTTAAGGATTCGTATTAGGGTTAGGGTATAAGGGTGAGACTTATGTCTTATGGTTAGGGACAGGGCTTTTGGTTAGGGATTAGGGTTAGGAGTTAGGGTTACTTTTAGGCATAGGGTAGGATTAGGGGTGAGGGTTAGGGTTAGGGTTAGTGTTAGGGTTGTTGGTAGTGTTAAGGTTAGGGTTAGCAGTTTAGAATTAGGGTTAGGGATTAGGTTTTATGGTTATGGCTAAGATTTAGGGTTAGAATTATGGGATAGGCGTTGTTCTCAGTGTAAGTGTTATGCATTAACTTTAGGAGATGCGGTTAAAGTTAGGGTTACAGTGTGGTCTACATGATAAGGTGAGCAGTAGGATCAGGGTTAGGTGTTACGTTCAAGGTTAGGGTTATATGTTAGGCGTACTTTTTATGCTTAGGGCACGGGCCCTGTCTGCACTAGGCGGGAGGATTAGGGGTCTAGGATTGTGGCCGAGAACTTTCTCTATCGTACACTGGGTATGGGTCCCTGGGTTTCATGCAGGACACAGTGGCAGAGCCTCTTTTCACGCATGGAATGGGAGGATTGTAGGCTTTCTAAACTCTGAGAAATCAAGAAGTCTGAGAATTAGATTTAGGGATAGGATTATGGTTAGTGTTAAGGATAAAGTTTAGCATTAGGGTGAGGGCTTAGGGTTAGGGGTTAGAGTTACGGTCAGGGTTAAAGGTTAGTGTTAGGTTTAATGGTTACAGTTAGCTTTAGGGTCAAGTGTTAGGGTTAAGGTTAAGGTTAGGGGTTAGGTTTTGGTACAGGGTAAGGGTTAACTGTTAGGTTTAGGGTTAAAGATTACGATTAGGGTTAGGTTTAAGGGTTAGTGTGAGAGTTAACGGTTAGGGTTAAGGTTAAGTGTTAGGGTTAGTGGTTAAGTTTAGGTTTAAGTGTTCGTGTTAGGTTTAGGGTTAGAGTTAAGTGTTATGGTTAGGGTTTGGGGTTAGGGTTAGGTTTAGGGTTCATCGTTAGGGTTACGTTTAGGCATTAGGGTTATGGGTAAGGATTAGGGTAAGGGTTTAATGTTAGTGTTGGGCGTTAGGGTCAGGGCTTAAGTTTAGGGTTAAGGGTTAGTGTTAGAGTTAGCGTTAGGGCTTAGATTTAGAGGTTATTTTAAGGGCACAGGACCTGTGTAATCTATGGTGAGAAGTGTGCAGAATGGGTCATCGCCACACCACACCATCGTACCCTAGGCCTTGGGCCCAGACCTACATGCAGGTCTCAGGCAGAGCCTCTTCTCACGCATGGCATGGTTTTATTGTAGGCTTGGCTAACTCTGAGAATGGAGGAAGTGTGAGAATTATGGTTATGATTAGGGTTAGGTGTTTGGGGTTAGGGGTTAGTGTTCGCGTGAGGGTTAGGTGTTAGGGATTAGGGGTTAGGGTTAATGTTAGCATTAGGGGTTAACGGTTAGGGTTGGGTTAGGGACTAGAGATAGATTTAGGGTTGGGGTTAGGGTTAGGGTTAGGGGTTAGGGTTAGGGTTAAGGGATAGGATTAGGGTTAAGGGTTAAGGCTTAGGGTTAGCATTAAGGGATAGGGTTAGGGTTAAGGGTTAGGGTTATGGTCCGAGTTAAGGGTTAGGGTGAGGGTTAACAGTTAGGGTTAGGGTTATAAGTTAGGGATAGTGTTAGGTTTAAGGTCTAGGGTTAGGGTTAGAGGTAGCTTTACTGCTAAGATTAGGTCTCGGCATTAAGGTAAGGGTTAGTGTTAGGGTTAAGGGTTAGGGTTAGGTTTAATTGTTAGGATTAGGATCAGAATTAAGGGTTAGGCTTAGGGTTAGGGGATAGGGTTAGGGTTTAGGGTAAACTTTTAAGGTTATGTTTAGGGATAAGGTTAGGGTTAGCGTTTAAGGTTAGGGTTAGTATTAGGGTTGTTTGTAGGGTTAAGGTAATGTTTAGTGGTTAGAATTAGGGTTAGGGATTAGGGGTTACTGTTATGGCTAGGAGTTAGGGTTAGAATTAAGTGATAGGGGTTGTTCTTAGCATAAGTGTTATGCATTAATGTTAGGATAAGTGGTTAAAGTTAGGTTTACGGTGAGGTTTATGTGTTAAGGTGAGCAATAGGATCAGGGTTAGAATTATGAGTGAGGGGTAGGGTTTTGCTTAGGGTATGGGCCCTGTCTGCCCTAGGAGTGGGATTGAGGGGGATGCGATTGTCACCAGAAACCCACTCTATCGTATGCAGAGTATGGGCCCATGGGTTTCTTTTTTTTTTTTTTTTTTTTTTTTTTTTTTATTATATATATATTTTTTTTCAATTTAGTTTTACAGAATCAAAGAGTCTAACAGTATATCTTGTTAGATACAGTATGTCCTCATAATGTATACATTATTTCTTGTACAATGATATGAAATAATATGGGAAATATTCATGATAAATTATTAAGTGAACAGTGCAAGTTAAAAACAATAGTTTCATATTTTTTTCCCCACCCCCCCTTTCCCGAGTCAGCACCTTCAAGTGCCACCACTCCCCAAACGGTGCGCAATGCACCCACTGTGCAGGCACACCCCCATCCCCCCCCCACCCCCCACCTCAGTCTGATGTCCAATTGGTGTCATTCCCAGATTTGTATTTGGGTGATGATCAGGGAAACCAATTTTCTGGTGAGTACATGTGATGCTTGTTTTTCCATTCTTGGGATACTTCACTTAATATAATGGGTTCCAACTCTCTCCAGGAGAACCATAGAGATGTCGTATCTTCATCATTCCTTATAGCTGAGTAATATTCCATGGTATACATATACCACAGCTTACTAATCCAATCATGTATTGATGGGCATTTGGGTTGTTTCCACATCTTTGCTATTGCGAATTGTGCTGCTATAAACATTTGGGTACACGTACCTTTGTTATAGAATGATCTTTTTTCCTTTGGGTATATGCCCAGTAATGGGATTGCTGGGTCAAATGGCAGGTCTACTTGAATCTGTTTAAGATACCTCCATAATGCTTTCCACAGAGGTTGCACTAGTTTGCAGTCCCACCAGCAGTGTATTAGTGTTCCTGTCTCTCCACACCCACGCCAACATGTGTTGTTTTGGGTTTTTTTGATAAAGGCCATTCTCACTGGGGTTAAGTGATATCTCATTGTGGTTTTGATTTGCATTTCCCTGATGATTAGAGATGTTGAACACTTTTTCATATGTTTGTTAGCCATTTTTATATCTTCTTTTGAAAAATTTCTATTCATGTCCTTTGCCCACTTTTTGATAGGGTTGCTTGATTTTTTTCTTGCTGATTTTCCTGAGTTCTAAATAGATTCTTGTTATCAGTCCTTTATCTGATGTGTAGTATGCAAAAATTTTTTCCCATTCTGTAGGTGATCTGTTTATTCTCTGGACTGTTTCTTTGGCTGTGCAGAAGCTTTTTAATTTAATCATGTCCCATTCATTTATTTTTGTTGCTGCTGTGATTGCCTTGGGGGTCTTCTTCATAAATTCTCTGCCTAGGCCAATGTCTGTAAGAGTCTTTCCTACATTTTCTTCTAGAATTCTGATTGTATCACGCCTAAGGTTTAAGTCTGTTATCCACCGTGATTTGATTTTTGTGAGAGGTGAAAGCTGTGGGTCCTGTTTCATTCTTCTGCAAGTGGCTAACCAATTCTCCCAGCACCATTTGTTGAATAGGGATTCTTGTCCCCGGAGTATATTCTTTCCCGCTTTGTCAAAAATTAGGTGACTATATGAGGATGGTTCTATATTTGGATTTTCTGTTGTGTTCCACTGGTCTGTGTCCCTGCACTTGTGCCAATACCAGGCTGTTTTAAGAACCACGGCCTTGTAATATAGTTTGAGGTCTGGCAAATTAATACCTCCCATTTTGTTTTTATTGCTTAAAATTGCTTTTGCTATACGGGGTCTTCTTTGATTCCATACAAATTGTATAATTATTTTCTCTATGTCTGTAAAGAATGATGTTGGTAATTTAATAGGGATTGCATTGAATTTGTAGATCACTTTGGGTAGTATAGACATTTTAACAATGTTGATTCTTCCGATCCACGAGCATGGTATATTTTTCCATCTATTTGCAAGTTCTGCTATTTCTTTTCTCAGTGTTTCATAGTTTTCCTTATAGAGGTCCTTTACCTCTTTAGTTAGATATATACCTAGATATTTTATTTTCTTTGTTGCTATTTTGAAGGGTATTGAGTCTTTAATTTGGTTTTCCGATTGACTGTTATTGGCATATATAAATGCCTCTGATTTGTGTATATTAATTTTGTAGCCTGAGACTTTGCTGTATTCGTTAATCAATTCCAGGAGTCTCTTGGTTGAATCCTGGGGGTTTTCCAGATATAACATCATATCATCAGCAAAAAGTGAGAGTTTGATCTCTTCCTTCCCTATTTGGACTCCCTTGATTTTGCTCTCTTGCCTGATAGCTCTCGCAAGGACTTCCAATACTATGTTGAAAAGTAATGGAGACAATGGGCAGCCCTGTCTGGTTCCAGTTCTAAGTGGGAGTGCTTTCAGTTTTTCCCCATTCAGTATGATGTTGGCTGTGGGTTTGTCATATATGGCTTGTATCATTTTTAGGTAGGTTCCATCAATGCCTATTTTGTTAAGCGTTTTTATCATAAAAGGGTGTTGAATTTTGTCAAATGCTTTTTCTGCATCTAATGAGAGTATCATATGATTTTTGTTTTTGCTTCTATTTATGTGGTGAATTACATTTATAGATTTACGTATGTTGAACCACCCCTGCATCTCGGGGATGAAGCCCACTTGGTCGTGGTGGATTACTTTTTTGATAAGTACTTGGATTCGATTTGCTAGTATTTTATTGAAAATTTTTGCATCTATATTCATGAGGGAAATTGGTCTGTAGTTCTCTATTTTTGTTGAGTCCTTTCCAGGCTTTGGTATTAATGTTATATTGGCTTGGTAGAACGTGTTGGGGAGAACTCCATCCTTCTCAATATTGGAGAATAGTTTATGTAGGATGGGCACCAGTTCTTCTTTGTATGTATGGTAAAATTCAGGTGTGAACCCATCTGGACCAGGGCTTTTCTTTTTGGGAAGGTTTTTTATTGCTGTTTCGATTTCAGTTCTTGATATTGGTCTGTTCAGGTACTCTATTTCTTCCTGGTTGAGCCTGGGAAGACTATGTGTCTCTAAAAATTTGTCCATTTCCTCCACGTTCTCCAGTTTGTGTGCATAAAGATTTTTGTAGAATTCATAGATGATATCTTGTATCTCTGTAGCATCGGTTGTGATTTCTCCTTTCATGTTCCTAATGGAGGTTATTAGAGATTTTACTTTTGTGCTCTTGGTTAGTCTAGCCAGAGGTGTGTCTATTTTGTTTATCTTTTCAAAGAACCAACTTTTTGTTTTATTAATTTCCCTTATAGTTTCTTTGTTGTCCTTTTCATTTAGTTCTGATTTGATCTTAGTAATTTCTCGCCTTCTGCTGGGTTTGGGATCGTTCTGTTCTTCTTTCTCCAGCTCTTTGAGTCTATTCGTTAGGTTGTCTATTTGCATGTTTTCTGTCTTTTTGATATAGGCATTTATGGATATGAATTTTCCTCTCAGGACTGCTTTAGCTGCATCCCATAGATTTTGATAAGTTGTATCTCCATTGTCATTTAATTCAAAGAAATTTTTGATTTCCATCTTGATTTCTTCTTTTATAGAATAATTATTCAGGAGAAGGTTATTTAGCTTCCATGACTTTGAGTAAGAGTGAGGGTTTCTGTTTGTGATCATTGTTACTTTTATTCCGCTGTGATCTGAGAAGATGCATGGTATAATTTCTATTTTTTTGAATTTTTGAAGACATGATTTATGTCCTAAGACATGGTCAATCTTAGAGAATGTCCTGTGAGCTGATGAGAAGAATGTATATTCTGTGGACTTTGGGTAGAATGTCCTATAGATGTCAGCCATGCCCATTTGTTCTAGCATTCTATTTAGGTCCATTATGTCTTTGTTTATTTTCTGTTTAGAGGATCTGTCCTGTACTGTCAGTGGGGTGTTAAAGTCTCCAGCTACTACAGTATTATTATCTATCATCTGGTTCAGATCTAGTAGGGTTTGCTTTATGAATCTAGGTGCACCTAGGTTGGGTGCATATATATTGAGTATAGTCATGGCTTCTTGTTGAATTGTGCCCTTGACCAGTATGTAGTAGCCATTTTTGTCTTTTATTATTTTTGTTGGTTTGAAAGCTAAGTTATTGGAAATTAAGATTGCCACACCAGCTTTCTTTTCGTTACCGTTTGCTTGAAATACCGATTTCCATCCTTTTACTTTCAGTCTAAATGCATCTTTGCTCGTTAGGTGGGTTTCTTGGAGACAGCAGATACTTGGCTTGTGCTTTTTTATCCATTGGGACAGTCTATGTCTCTTGAGCGGGGAATTCAAGCCATTCACATTTATTGAGAAAACTGATAAGTGAGACGGTTTTTTGTTCAGCTTGTTGGGTAGAACTTCATTGCAATGTTTTCTCTCCTGAGCCATTGTGGTATCTGGAATTTGATCTTTAGCTCTTGAGTAGTTTTACATTCGTGGATCTTTCTTGTGCTGGTCCGTGTGTAACTCTCTTTTGAGTACTTCTTGCAGGGCTGGTCTTGTCTTGGTGAATTCCCTCAACCTTTGTTTATCTGAGAATGTCTTGATTTCTCCTTCGTATAGAAAACTTAGCTTAGCTGGGTACAAGATTCTAGGCTGGGCATTATTCTGTTTCAGAAGCGTGAAAATGGGGCCCCAAGCTCTTCTTGCTTGTAAGGTTTCAGCTGAGAAATCTGGCGTAATTCTGATGGGTTTTCCTTTGTAAGTTACCTGTTTCTTTCTCCTTACAGCTCGGAGAAGGGACTCTTTAGTGGATATTTTGGTCAGCCTGATGACTACGTGGCGTGGTGTTTTCCTATTTGCTATGAATCTCCCAGGGGTCCTTTGAGCTTCTTGAATCTGTATGTCTAGAGTATTGGCAAGGCCTGGAAAATTTTCCTCGATTATGTCTTCAAATAGCTTGTCCAACCCTTGCTTATTGTCTTCTTCACCCTCAGGGATGCCAATAACTCTCAAGTTAGGTTTCTTCACATAATCCCACATTTCTTGAAGACTCAGATCATTTCTCTTACTTTTTTGATCTATCTCTGTGACTGACTTATTTAGTTGAAAGGAGTTATCTTCAATTTCTGAAATTCTTTCCTCTGTTTGATCTACCCTGCTTTTGAGACTTTCCACAGTGTTTTGTAGCTCTCTGAGTGAATTCTTCATTTCTAGGAGTTCAGTTTGGTTTTTCTTCAATATTTCAATTTCTTTAGTGAATTTTTCCTCCAAATCCTGAATTTTTTTTGCATTTTCCTTGTGTTGTCTGTCCATTGATTCTTGTATATTATTTAGCTTGTTTATGATCCATAATTGGAATTCTTCCTGTGACATGTTGGTGTTTTGAGTCTGGTTTGTGTCAAATGGTTGAGAGCCGGTATTTCTCTTTGGGGGTGAGCTTTCTGTTTGATTCTTTGTGCTTCCTGTGTTTTTTCGCTGGGCCCTTCCCATCTAGATTAATCGTTGGATCTTTACTTATAGATTTAGTCTGGTTAACAGCACTCTCTGTGCTCTATTCTTAGGCTGTGGAGTAGTCTAGGTATATTGCTTCCTTTGGCAAGAGGGGAAGACTGTTGTGAATTGATTAGAAATTTTTCTATTTCAGTTGGGGGACTGCTTCTGATGGGTCCAATCCTAGAGGATTGGAGTGATCCAAGACTGCTTTGGTGAGTTAGGACACTGTGTTGTAGTCTTTCAGAGGGCAGGCAGGGTCCACACTAGTAGTGGGCCAAAATTCTCTTTGTTTGTTTGTTTCCCTTTGGTTCTTCCTCTATAGGGGTGGTTTCTGTCTCTATCTGCAGGAAAAATACTAGTTGTGGGGAGTGGATGGTGCCCTCGCTCGCTCAGCGCCCCATTTGCCGCAACTCCCACAGGCAAAAGTCTGCCTTGGCCCAATGTCCCCAGGGACCAGGCTCCACACTCTCGCTTCTGGAGAAGTAGTCAATGTTTAGACGTGGGTGGGGACCCTATATAAGGTCTGTGGACCTGGGGAGGGGGCCGTCCAGGGAGCCTCTTGGCACCCTATTGCTCCGCAGTGACTTGGCTGTGGGCCCCAAGATGGCTATTGCGCACCCGTAGATCGCCGGCGTTGGGAGTGACTACTCAGGTTCCGGTATGTACCAGAGCCAGGGGCCTGGCCCGTTCCCAAGCTCAGCGTGGGTTCCCAGTTAGAAGGCAAAAAGAGAGAAGAAATAAGGAAAAAGAAAAAAGAAAAGAAAAGAAAAGAAAAGAAGTGAAAAGAAAGAACAGAAGGAGAAGAAAAGGAAAGAGAAAAGAAAAGGAGAAGAGAAGAGGAAAAAAAGAAAAAAAAAATAAATAAAAAATAAAAAAAATAAAAATAAAAAAATAAAAAATAAAAAAAATAAAAAAAATAAAAATAAAAAAAAAACAAAGACAAAAACAAAAACTAAACTAACAAATAACACAAAGAGACCTAACCCAGAAACAGCGAAAACACAAACACAAAAGAACAAAAACAGAGCTACACAACACCACAACGCATCACTAAACGAAGGGATACACAATTCTGAAGTATACAGTTCAGCGGCTCAATGATCGTGTTTTTGCGCCTTAGCGTAGCTCCGCCCCTTCACGCCCGCTCCATTGGTTCCGGAGCAGCAACTCAGTGTTTATTTTACGTCTTAGCGCAGCTCCGCCCCTTCACGCCGGCTCCGTTGGTTCCGGAGCGGCAACTCAGTGTTTATTTTAAGTCTTAGCGCAGCTCCGCCCCTTCACGCCGGTTCCGTTGGTTCCGGAGCGGCAACTCAGTGTTTATTTTACGTCTTAGCGCAGCTCCGCCCCTTCACGCCGGCTCCGTTGGTTCCGGAGCGGCAACTCAGTGTTTATTTTAAGTCTTAGCGCAGCTCCGCCCCTTCACGCCGGCTCCGTTGGTTCCGGAGCGGCAACTCAGTGTTTATTTTAAGTCTTAGCGCAGCTCCGCCCCTTCACGCCGAGTGCCGCCGGCGGAGATGGCGCGGGCCCAGAGACCAGCGGGGGGCGCCGGGGAGAGAGAGCTGCTGGGCACCTTATGGCTCCCGAGCGGTTCCGACTTTGCTTTCAAGATGGCGCCCGCAGCGCTCCGGGGTCGGAGGGGGACCGGCTCCCCGGCAGGCAGAGACCAGGGACCGCCGCTGCCGGGGGGTTTGGCGGGCAAAGCCGCCGGGGGCCACCGGCTGAAGAACCACCGACAAAAGTAGCGCAGAGGTACAGCGCAATTCGCTGATCGGGGATTGATCGTGCCCCTCCCCCCTGGCACAGGTCCGTCCCTTCTCGCTAAGGACTGTCTCAGCCGAGACTTCCCAGGTTCCAAGCTATTCTCCCGAAAAAGCCTCCTGTCTGCAATGCCCTACGTCTCGCTCGGAGATTCTGCTCTGGCTTGCGAGGGGGTCTCCAAGCAATTGGGGGTGGAGGTCAGTGAGGAGCGCAAGCCGCTTTTCCTAAAGACTGCCCCCGCCCCACCTGGGGGCGGGCGCAGCCGCCTGCGCTCCGCTGGCTACTGTCTGTTCCGCGCCTTCCGCAGAGTTCCGCGATCTAAATTTCTGTTCACCTCAGACCTCACTTGCTCTGTTTGTCCCACGCTGATTCTCCGTGGATTCACACCGCTGTTCCTGTGTGGGAGCGGTCCTCTAGCGTTGTGGCAGGTCTGGATCCACGGTTCGTCGCCGGAGCGCAGATCCGAGCAGTCACCGCCACTCCGCCATCTTCCTGAAAACCCCCATGGGTTTCTTGTAGGACACTCTGGCAGAGCCTGATTTCACGCATGGTAAAGGAGGTTTGTAAGCTTTCAAATCTCTAAGAAAGTAAGAAGTCTGAGAATTAGATTTAAGGTTAGGATTATCGTTATGGTTAGGGATGAAGTTTAATCTTAGGGTGAGGGCTTCGGGTAAGGGGATACGGTTAGTTTTAGGGTTAAAAGTTACTGTTAGGTTTAACAGTTACAGTTAGACTTAGGGTTTAGGTTTAGGGTTAGGGTTAAGCTTAGGGGTTATGGTTTGGTACAGGGTTAGGGTTAAGTGTTAGGGTTAGGGTTAAAGATCATGACAAGGGTTAGAGTTAAGGGTTAGTTTGAGTGTTAACAGTAGGGTTAAGGATAACTTTTAGGGTTAGGGGTTAGGATTAGTGTTAGGGCTGAGATTTAGCGGTTAGTTTAAGGGCACAGGACCTGTTTAATCTATGGTGAGAGTGGTGCACAGGGTCGCTGCGACACAACACCACCGTACGCTGGGCCTTGGGCCAAGACCTACATACAGGACTCAGGTGGAGCCTCTTCTCACGCATGACATGGCTGTATTGTAGGCTTGGTTAACTCTGAGAATGGAAGAAGTGTCAGAAATCGGGTTAGGGCTGGCTGTAGGTGTTTTTAATCCCTAACCCTAACACTAACCCCCTAATCCTAACCCTAACACTAACCCCAAGGTTAAATCTAACCTTAACCCCTATGACAACCCTAACCCTAACCCTAACCCCTCTCACTGTAGAATAAACAGGTCCTGTGCCCTTAAACTAACCACTAAATCTAAGCCCTAACATCAACCCTAACCTCTGACCCTAAACATAAGCCCTGAGCCTAAAGCCCAACACTAACTCTAAACTCTTACCCTAAAGCTAATCCCTAACCCTAATGCTAACCTCTAAACATAACCCTAACTGTGAACCCTAAACCTAACCCTAACCTCGAGCGCTAACCATAGCACTTAACTCTAACCCTAAACCTAACATGAACCCTTAATCCTAACACTAACCCTAACCCTAACTCTTAACTTTAACCCTGACTGTTAACCCTCACACTAACCTTTAAACCTAACCTTAATCGTAATCTTTAACCCTAAACCTAATATTTAACCCTAATCCTGTACCAAACCCTAAACCCTAACCTTAAACCTAACCGTAAACCTTAACCCTGAACCTAACTGTAACGGTTAAAACTAAGAGTAACCTGTAACGCTACCCGTAACCCCTAACTCTAAGCCTTCACCCTAATACTAACCCTGATCCTTAACCCGAACCCTAACCCTAACCCTAAATCTAATTCTCAGTCTTCTTGCTTTCTTAGAGTTTAGAAAGCCTACAATCCTCCCATGCCATGCGTGAAAGGAGGCTCTTCCACTGTGTCCTGAATGAACCGCTGGGGCCCATAACCAGAGTACGATAGAGTGGGTTCCTGGTGACAATCCCAGCCCCCTAACCCCCCCCCCCCCGCCTAATGCAGACAAGGCCCGTGCCCTAAGCATAAACTCTACACCTCACCCAAAACTCTAACCCTGAAAATAACATTTAACCCTGATTCTATTGCTCACCTTAGAATGTAAACCTCACCGTAACCTGAACTTTAACCTCTTATCCTAACGTTAATGCATAACACTTACCCTGAGATTAACCCCTATCCCATAATTCTAACCCTATCTCCTAGTCATAACTGTGACAACTCATCCCTAACCCTAATTCTAAACCACTAACACTAACTGTTACCCTACGTAGTTACTGTTACGGTAACCTACTGTTACCCTAACACTGAACCTAACCCTTACTCCTAACGCCAAAGCTATGGCTAAAAATAATGCTAACCCTTGACCCTTTACCCTAACTCCTAACCCTAACCCTAATCCTAACCACTAAACCCAACCTTAGCTCTTAACCCTAACCCTAAACCTTACCCTGACGCCTAGACCTAACACTAACACTAAACTAACACCTAACCCTAATCATAACCCCTAAAGCTAACCCTAACCCTGAACCCTAAACCTAACTCTAACACTTAATACTAACTATATCCCTAACCCCTAACCCCAACCCTAACCCTAACCGTTAACCCTCACCCTAACCCTTAAACCGGACCCTAACACTAAATCTTAACCCTAAAGCTACGCCCAACCCTTAACCATAATCCTATCCCTTAACCCTAAACCTAACCCCTAACCCTAAACCTAACACTAACCCCAATCCTAATTCTAACCATAGCCCTTAATACATCACTACGCCTAACCCCTAACCCTAACCCTAACCCCTAATGCTAACCCTAACACTGAACCCTAAACCTAACCCTATCCCTAACCCTTAAACATAACTCTATCCCTAACCAATAATCCTAAGCCTAATCTTTAACCCTCATCCTAGAGCTTAACTCAAACCGTAACCCTAAGCCTAAACCCCAACCCTAACACTTAACACAAACCCTAAGCCTAAACACTTAACGCCAATCCTATCCTTTAACCCTAACACTAACCCTGATGCCTAATCCTAACCCTAACACTAACCCCAACCATAAATCTAACCCTAGCCCCTAACGCAAAACTAACCCCTAACCCTAACACTAACCCTAAATCCTAGTCCCTAACCACTAAACCTCACTTGAACCCTAACCCCTAACACCAAACCCTTAACCCTAACCATAACCCTATTTCTCACACTACTTCCATTCTCAGAGTTATCCAAGGCTAAAATACAACCATGCAATGCGTGAGTAGAGTTTCCGCATGAGTCCTGCAAGTAGGTCTGGGCCAAAGGCCCAGGATCCGATGGTGTGGTGTCGCATGGAAACATTCTGCACCCTTCTCACCATAGATTACACAGGTCCTGTACCCTTAAACTAACCGCCAAATCAAAGCCCAAACACTGACCCTAACCCCTAACCCTACCTAAGCCCTGACCCTAATGCCCAACACTAACACTAAACGCTTACCCTAAACCTAACCCCTAAATGTAACCTTAACCATGAACCCTAAACCTAACTCAAACCCCTAACCCTAACCATAACACTTAACTCTAACCCTAAACCTAACATGAACACTTAACCCTAACCCTAACCCATAAACCTAACACTTAACCTTAACCCTAACCGTTAACCCTCACACTAAACCTTAACCCTAACCCTAATCCTAATCTTTGAGCCTAAACCTAGCACTTAACCCTTACCCTGTACCAAAACCTAACCCCTAATCTTAACCCTAAGCTTAAACCTTAAAGCTTAACCCTAAACCTAACTGTAACTGTTAAACCTAACACTAACCTTTAACCCTGACCCTAACTGAAACCCCTAACCCTAAGCCCTCACCATAACAGTAACCTATATTGCTAACCCTAACCCTAATCCTAGCCCTAAATTTAATTCTCAGACTTCTTGCTTTCTCAGAGTTTACAAAGCCTACAATCCTCCCATGCCATGTGTAGAAGGAGGCTTGGCCACTGTGTCTGGCATGAAACCAAGGGGCCCATACCCAGTGTATGATAGAGTGGCTTCCGGCATCTATCCCAGCCCTCTAAGCCCCCTCCTAGAGCAGAGAGGGCTCGTGATATAAGCATAAACACTACCCCTCACCCATAACCCTAACCCTGAACATCACAGCTCACCCTGATACTATTGCTCACCTTAACACATCAACCTCACCATAACTCTAACTTGAACCTGTTATCCTAACGTTAATGCATAAGACTTACCCTAAGAACAACCCCTATCCCTTAATTCTAACCCTAACTCCTAGCCACAATTGTAACACCTAATCCCTAAGGCTAATTCAAAACTGCTAAACATTACCTTATCCCTACAAACTAACCCTAACCCTAACCGCTAACCCTAACCGTACACCTAAAAATAACCGTAACACTTGACACTTAACCCTAACCCTTAACCCTGATCCTAATCCTAACAATTAAACCTAACCCTAACTCTTAAGCCTAACACTAACACGTACCCTAATGCCTAGACCTAACCCTAAGAGTAAACGTAACCCCTAACCCTAACCCTAATCCCTAATGCTAACCCTAACACTGAACCCTAATCCTAAGCCTTAAACCTAACTCCATCCTTAACCCATAACCCTAGCCCTAACCGTTAACCCCACACTAACCCTTAACTCGAACTGTAACCCTAACCCTTAAAACTAAACTTAACACTTAACGCTAACCCTAAGCCTTAACGCTTAACCCTTATCCTATCCCTTAACCCTAACCCTAACCCATAACGCTAACCCTAACCCCACTCTAAATCTAACCCTAGCCCCTAACCCAACCCTAACCCCTAAGCCCTAACCCTATCACTAAACCCAACACCTACTCCCTAACCCCTAATCCTCACTCGAAGCTTAAGCCCTAACCCTAAGCCCTCTCCCTGACTAATCTTCATCCCTAACCCTAACCATAATCCTAACCCTAAATCTAATTCTCAGACTTCTTGCTATCTCAGAGTTTTAAAAGCCTACAATTCTCCAAAGCCATGCGTGAAAGCTGGCTCTGCCACAGTGTCCTGCATGAAACCCAGGAGCCCATACTCTGTGCACAATAGAGTGGGTTCCCGGGGACAATCACAGCCCCCTAACTCCCCCTGCTAGTGCTGACAGGGCCCATGCCCTAAGCAAAAACCCTGCACCTCACCCATAACCCTAACCCTGAACATAACACCTAACCCTGATGTTATTGTTCACCTTAACACGTAAACCTCACTGTAACCCTAACTTTAACCCCTATCCTAATGTTATTGCATAACACTTACCCTAAGAACAAACCCTATCCCTTAATTCTAAGCCTAACTCCTAGCATAACCGTAACACCTAATCTCTAAACTTAATTCTAAACTGCTAAACATTACCTTCACCCTACAAACAACCCTAACACTAACCCTAACTCTAACCGCTAACCCTAACCCTAACCATTACCCTGATCATAATCCTAACAATTAAACCTAACCCTAATTCTTAACCCTAACACGAACCATTACCATAATGCCTAGACCTAACCCTAACTGTAACCCTAACCCCTAACCCTAACCCTAACCACTAATGCTAACCCTAACCCCGAACCCTAAACCTAACCCTAACCCTATCCCTTAAACCTATTACTATCCCTAAACCATTACCCTAATCGCAACTGTTAACCCTCACTCTCACCCTTAACTTGGACCGAAACCCTAACCCTTAACCCTAACCTTAACCCTTACTGCTAATCTTAAGCCTTCACCCTTTACCTTAATACTATCTTGTAAGCCTAACCCTAACGCTGACTCCTAACCCACCTGAACATTAACCCTAAACCTAAATCTAACGCTAGCCCCTTACAAAAACCTAACACCTAACCCCTGACACACTAATCCTAACTTCTAATTCCTAACCACTAAACTTCACTCAAACCCAAACCTCTAACCCCAAACACATAACCCTAACCATAACCCTAATTCTCACACTTCCTTCGTTCTCAGAGTTGACCAAGCCTACAATAGAGCCATGCCACGAGTGAGAAGAGGCTCTGCCTGAGTCCTGCATGTAGGTCTGGGCCCAAGACCCAAGTACGATGGTGTGGTGTTGAGGCGACCCAGTCTGCACCCTTCCCACCATAGATTAAACAGAGCATGTGCCCTTAAACTAACCACTAAATCTAAGCCCTAACACTAAACCTAAATCCTAACCCTAAACCTCGGCCCTTATCCTAACGCCCAACAGTAACACTAAACACTTGCCCTAAACTTAACCCGTAACCCGAACCCCTAAATGTAACCCTAACCATGAACCCTAAACCTAACCCTAACCTCTAGCCATAACCATAACACTTAACTCTAAACCTAAATGTTACACGAAGCCTTATTCCTAGCCCTAAGCCCAACCCTAACCCTTAATCTTGAACCTTACCATTAACCCTCACACTAACCCTTAACCCTAACCCTAATCCTAATTTTTAACCATAAAGCTAACACTGAAGCCTAACCCTGTGCCAAACGATAAAACCAAACCTTAACCCTAACCCTGAAACTTAACCATAAACGTAACTGTAACTGTTAAAAATAACACAAACCTTTAACCCTAACCCCTAACCCTAAGAGCCCACCCTAACACTAATCTTCCTCGCTAAACATTACCATAATCCTACCCCTAAATCTAATTGTCAGACTTCTTGCTTTCTCAGAGTTTAGAAAGCCTAAAATCCTCCCATGCCATGAGTAAAAGGGGGCTCTACCACTGTGTCCTGCATGAAACCCAGGAGCCCATATCCAGCGTACGATAGAGTGGGTTCCCGGGGACAATCCCATCCCCCTAACCCCAGCCCCCCACCCAGTGCAGACAGGGCCTGTACGCTAAGTATAAACACTACCCCTAACAGATAACCCTCACCCTGAATATAACACCTGACCCTGATCCTATTGCTCACCTTAAAACATAAACCTCCCCGTAACCCTAACTTATCCCCTTATCTTAACCTTAATGCATAACACCCTGAGAAGAAGCCCCATCCCATAATTCTAATCCTAATCCCCAGCCATAACCATAAGACCTCATCCCTAATTCTAAAATGCCAACCCTAAACTTCACCCTACAAACAACCCTAACCCTAACCCTAACCTCTAACCCTAAGCCCTCACCCTATGACTAATCTTCATCCCTAAACCGTACCGTAATCCTAACCCGAAATCTAATTCTCAGACTTCTTGCTTTCTCAGAGTTTTGAAAGCCTACAATCCTACTAAGCCATGCATGAAAGCCGGCTCTGCCACAGTGTCCTGCAAGAAACCCAGAGGACCATACACAGCGTACGATAGAGTGGGTTCCCAGCGACCACAACCGACCCCTAACATCGATTCCTAGGGCATACAGGGCCCATGCCCTAAGCATAAACACTACCCCTCACCCATAACCCTAACCCAGAACATAACACCTAACCCTGATCCTACTGCTCACCTTAACACGTAAACCTCACCCTAACCCTAATTTTAACCCCATATCGTAACGTTAATGCATGACACCCTGAGAACAAGCCCTATACTGTAATTCTAACCCTAACTCCTAGCCATAAGCATAACACCTAATCTCTAATTCTGAAACACCAACCCTAACCTTAACCCTACCAACAACACTAACACTAACCCTAACCCCTTACCCTAACCCTACGCCTAAAAATAACCGTAACCGTTGATCCTTAGTCATAACCCCTAACCTTAACCCTAACCCTTAACCCTAATCCCAATCCTAACCATTAAACATAACCCCAACTCTTAACCCAAACTCTAACCTTTACCTTAATGCCTAGAGTTCTAACCCCAACACTGACCTACAGTTAGAAGTAACACAAACCCATAATGCTAACCTTAAACCTGAACAATAAACCTAATCCTTAACCATAACACCCTAACCCTAACCCTAACCCTTAACCCTGACCCTAACACTAAACCTTAACCCTAACCCTGAAGCCTAACCCTAAGCCTACACTTAACCCTAACCCTATCCATTAACCCTAACCGCTAACGATAACACTAACCCCAACCCTAAACCTACCTCTGGCCCCCTAACCCAGAATTAACACCGAACCCGTAACACTAACTCTACCCCTAACCACTAGCACCTAACCCTGACTCGAAACCTAACCCCTAACTCGAAACCCCTAACCCCAACCCTAACCTTAATTCTCACACTACTTCCATTCCCGAGTGAAGCAAGCCTACAATACAGCCATGTCATGTGTGAGATGAGGCTCCGCCTGAGTCCTGCATGTAGGTCTTGTCCCAGGGCCCAGGGAATGATGTTGTGCTTTTGTGGTGACTCCGACCACACCCCTCTCACCGTAGATTAACCAGGTCCTGTGCCCTTAAACTGACCGCTAAATCTAAGCCCTACCACCAACCCTAACCCCTGACCCTGAACCTAAGCCCCGAGCCTAAAGCCCAACACTAACTCTAAACCCTTACCCTAAACCTAATCCCTAACCCTAATGCTAACCCCTAAACGTAACCCTAACCGTGAACATTAAACCTAACCCTAACCTCTAACACAAACCCTAACACATAACTCTAACCCTAAAACTAACCCTAACCCTTAACCCTAAACCTAAACCCTAACCCTAACCCTTAACCTTAATCTTAACCGTTAACTCTCATGCTAACCTTTAATGCTAACTCTAATCCTAATCTTCAAACCTAAACCTAACACAACCCTAACCCTGTACCAAAACCTAACCCCTCATCTTAACCCTATCCGCAAACCTCAACCGCAAAACGAACTGTAACCGTTAAACCTAACAGTAACCTTAAAACGTAATCCTAATCTGTAACCCTATCCCCTCACCATAACACTACACTTCATCCTGAACCCTAACCGTAATCCTAACCCTAATTCTAATTCTCAGACTTCTTGCTTTCTTAGAGTTTAGAAAGCCTGCAATCCTCCCATGCCATGTGTGAAAGGAGGCTCTACCACTGTGTCCTGCATGAAACCCACGGGCCCATACCCAGAGTCCGATACAGTGGGTTCCCGGTGACAATCCCAGCCCCCTAACCTCCCCCCAGCTTAATGCCGACAGGGCCCGTGCACTAAGCATAAATGATACCTTTAACAGATAACCCTAACCCTGAACATGGCACCTAACCCTGTTCCTATTTCTCCCCTTAACACGTAAACCTCACCGTGAGCCTAACTTTAACCTCTTAACGTAACGTTAATGCATAACCCATTCCCTGAGAACATCCCCTATCCCATAATTCTAACCCTATCTCCTAGTCATAACTGTAACACCTAATCCCTAACCCTAATTCTCCACCGCTAAGCCTAACCGTAACGCTGCCTACAACCATAACACTGACAGGAACCCTTAGTTCTAACCCCAACGCTATGCCTAACAAAAGCCCTAACCCTTCACCCTTCACCCTAACCCCTAAGCATTACCCTAACCTTTAACCGTAATCTTAATCCTAAACATTAAACCTAACCCTAGCTCTTAAAGCTAACCCTAAACCTTACCCTCACGACTAGACCTAACCCTGACACTAACCTAACACCTAACCCTAACCATAACCCCTAAAGCTAACCCTAACCCTGAACCCTAAACCTAACCCTAACACTGAACCTTCACTATATCCCTAACCCCTAAGCCTAAGCCTAACTGTTAACCCTCACCCTAACACTTAAACTGGACCATAACACTAAACATTAACCCTAACACTAAACTTTAACCCTAACCATAAGCCCAACACTTAACCCTAATACTATCCCTTAACCCTAAGCCTAACCCTAAGCCCTAACCCTAAACCTAACCCTAACCCCAACCCTAACCCTTAATCTTGACCCTTACCATTAACCCTCACACTAACCCTAATCCTAATCTTTAACCATAAAGCTAACACTGAAGCCTAACCCTGTGCCAAACGCTAAACCCAAACCTTAACCCTAACCCTGAAACTTAACCATAAACCTAACTGTAACTGTTACACCTAACCCTAACCTCTAACCCTAACCCCTAACCCTAAGACCCCACCTTAACACTAACCCTAACCCTAAACATTATCATAATCCTACCCCTAAATCTAATTCTCGGACTTATTGCTTTCTTAGAGTTTAGAAAGCCTAAAATCCTCCCATGCCATGAGTAAAAGGGGGCTCTGCAGCTGTCTCTTGCATGAAACCAGGAGCCCATACCTAGCGTATGATAGAGTGGGTTCCCGGGGACAATCCCATCCCCCTAACCCCAGCCCACCGCCCAGTGCAGACAGGGCCTGTACGCTAAGTATAAACACTACCCCTAACAGATAACCCTCACCCTGAACATAGCACCTGACCCTGATCCTATTGCTCACCTTAAAACATAAACCTCCCCGTAACCCTAACTTATCCCCTTATCTTAACCTTAATGCATAACACCCTGAGAAGAAGCCCTATCCCATAATTCTAATCCTAACCCCTAGCCATAACCGTAACACCTCATCCCTAATTCTAAAATGCCAACCCTAACCTTCACCCTGCCAACAACCCTAACCCTAACCCTAACCCCTAACCCTAAGCCCTCACCCTATCGCTAATCTTCATCCCTAAACCGTACCGTAATCCTAACCCTAAATCTAATTCTCAGACTTGCTTTCTCAGAGTTTTGAAAGCCTACAATCCTACTAAGCCATGCATGAAAGCCCGCTCTGCCACAGTGTCCTGCATGAAACCCAGAGGCCCATACACTGCGTACGATAGAGTGGGCTCCCAGCGACCATCACAGACCCCTAACTTCGCCTCCTAGTGCATACAGGGCCCGTGCCCTAAGCATAAACCCTACCCCACACCCATAACCCTAACCCAGAACATAACACCTAACCCTGATCCTACTGCTCACCTTAACACGTAAACCTCACCCTAACCCTAACTTAACCCCTTATCTTAACGATAATGCATGACACCCTGAGAACAAGCCCTATACCGTAATTCTAACCCTAACTCCTAGCCATAACCATAACACCTAATCCCTAATTCTGAAACGCCAACCCTAACCTTAACCCTACCGACAACACTAACACTAACCCTAAAACCCTTACCCTAACCCTACGCCTAAAAATAACCCTAACCATTGATCCTTAGTCATAACCCCTAAAGCTTAACCCTAACCCTTAATGCTAATCCCAATCCTAACCATTAAACATAACCCTACTTAACCCTAACCCTAACCTATACGCTAATGCCTAGAGATCTAACCCCAACACTGACCTACAGTTAACATTAACCCTAACCCCTAATCCTAACCTTAAACCTGAACCATTACCCTAACCATTAACCCTAACCCTATTCCTAACCCCCTAACCCTAACCCTAACTGTTAAGCCTCACCCTAACACTTAACCCTGACTCTAACCCTAAACCTTAACCCTAACCCTGAACCCTAACCCTAAGCCTAACCCTTAACCCTAACCCTATCCCTTAACCCTAACCCCTAACCCTAACGCTAACCCCAACCCTAAACCCAACCCTGGCCCCCAACCCAGACTTAACACCTAACCCCTAACACTAACTCTAAACCTAACCACTAATCCCTAGCACCTGACCCTGACTCGAAACCTAACCCCTAACTCGAAACCCCTAACCCCAAACCTAACCCTAATTCTCACACTACTTCCATTCCCAGAGTGAAGCAAGCCTACAATACAGCCATGCCATGTGTGAGATGAGGCTCTGCCTGAGTCCTGCATGTAGGTTTTGTCCCAAGGCCCAGGGAATGATGTTGTGCTTTTGTGGTGACTCCGACCACACCCCTCTCACCGTAGATTAACCAGGTCCTGTGCCCTTAAACTGACCGCTAAATCTAAGCCCTACCACCAACCCTAACCTCTGACCCTGAACCTAAGCCCCGAGCCCAAAGCCCAACACTAACTCTAAACACTTACCCTAAACCTAATCCCTAACCCTAATGCTAACCCCTAAACGTAACTCTAACCACGAACAGTAAAACTAACCCTAACCTCTAACACAAACCCTAACACATAACTCTAACCCTAAAACTAACCCTAACCCTTAACCCTAAACCTAAACCCTAACCCTAACCCTTAACCTTAATCTTAACCGTTAACTCTCATGCTAACCTTTAATCCTAACCCTAATCCTAATCTTCAACCCTAAACAGAACACAACCCTAACCCTGTACCAAACCCTGACCCCTCATCTTAACCCTATCCGCAAACCTCAACCCCAAAATGAACTGTAACCGTTAAACCTAACAGTAACCTTAAACCGTAACCCTAATCTGTAACCCTATCCCCTCACCATAACACTACACTTCATCCTGAACCCTAACCATAATCCTAACCCTAAATCTAATTCTCAGACTTCTTGCTTTCTTAGAGTTTAGAAAGCCTGCAATCCTCCCGTGCCATGTGTGAAAGGAGGCTCTACCACTGTGTCCCGCATGAAATCCACGGGCCCATACCCAGAGTCCGATACAGTCGGTTCCCGGTGACAATCCCAGCCCCCTAACCTCCCCCCAGCCTAATGCCGACAGGGCCCGTGCGCTAAGCATAAATGATACCTTTAACAGATAACCCTAACCCTGAACATGGCACCTAACCCTGTTCCTATTTCTCCCCTTAACACGTAAACCTCACCGTGAGCCTAACTTTAACCTCTTAACGTAACGTTAATGCATAACCCATTCCCTGAGAACATCCCCTATCCCATAATTCTAACCCTATCTCCTAGTCATAACTGTAACACTTAATCCCTAACCCTAATTCTCCACCGCTAAGCCTAACCGTAACGCTGCCTACAACCCTAACACTGACAGGAACCCTTAGTTCTAACCCCAACGCTATGCCTAACAAAAGCCCTAACCCTTCACCCTTCACCCTAACCCCTGAGCATTACCCTAACCTTTAACCGTAATCCTAATCCTAACCATTAAACCTAACCCTAGCTCTTAAAGCTAACCCTAAACCTTACCCTCAAGACTAGACCTAACCCTGACACTAACCTAACACCTAACCCTAACCATAACCCCTAAAGCTAACCCTAACCCTGAACCCTAAACCTAACCCTAACACTGAACCTTCACTATATGCCTAACCCCTAAGCCTAATCCTAACTGTTAATCCTCACCCTAACACTTAAACTGGACCATAACACTAAACATTAACCCTAACACTAAACTTTAACCCTAACCATAAGCCCAACACTTAACCCTAATCCTATCCCCTAACCCTAAGCCCTAACCCTAAACCTAACCCTAACCCCAACCCTCACCCTTAATCTTGACCCTTACCATTAACCCTCACACTAACCCTAATCCTAATCTTTAACCATAAAGCTAACACTGAAGCCTAACCCTGTGCCAAACGCTAAACCCAAACCTTAACCCTAACCCTGAAACTTAACCATAAACCTAACTGTAACTGTTACAACTAACACTAACCTCTAACCCTAACCCCTAACCCTAAGACCCCACCTTAACACTAACCCTAACCCTAAACATTATCATAATCCTACCCCTAAATCTAATTCTCGGACTTCTTGCTTTCTTAGTGTTTAGAAAGCCTAAAATCCTCCCATGCCATGAGTAAAAGGGGGCTCTGCAGCTCTCTCTTGCATGAAACCAGGAGCCCATACCTAGCGTATGATAGAGTGGGTTCCCGGGGACAATCCCATTCCCCTAACCCCAGCCCACCGCCCAGTGCAGACAGGGCCTGTACGCTAAGTATAAACACTACCCCTAACAGATAACCCTCACCCTGAACATAGCACCTGACCCTGATCCTATTGCTCACCTTAAAACATAAACCTCCCCGTAACCCTAACTTATCCCCTTATCTTAACCTTAATGCATAACACCCTGAGAAGAAGCCCTATCCCATAATTCTAATCCTAACCCCTAGCCATAACCGTAACACCTCATCCCTAATTCTAAAATGCCAACCCTAACCTTCACCCTACCAACAACCCTAACCCTAACCCTAACCCCTAACCCTAAGCCCTCACCCTATCGCTAATCTTCATCCCTAAACCGTACCGTAATCCTAACCCTAAATCTAATTCTCAGACTTGCTTTCTCAGAGTTTTGAAAGCCTACAATCCTACTAAGCCATGCATGAAAGCCCGCTCTGCCACAGTGTCCTGCATGAAACCCAGAGGCCCATACACTGCGTACGATAGAGTGGGCTCCCAGCGACCATCACAGACCCCTAACTTCGCCTCCTAGTGCATACAGGGCCCGTGCCCTAAGCATAAACCCTACCCCACACCCATAACCCTAACCCAGAACATAACACCTAACCCTGATCCTACTGCTCACCTTAACACGTAAACCTCACCCTAACCCTAACTTAACCCCTTATCTTAACGATAATGCATGACACCCTGAGAACAAGCCCTATACCGTAATTCTAACCCTAACTCCTAGCCATAACCATAACACCTAATCCCTAATTCTGAAACGCCAACCCTAACCTTAACCCTACCGACAACACTAACCCTAACCCTAAAACCCTTACCCTAACCCTACGCCTAAAACTAACCCTAACCATTGATCCTTAGTCATAACCCCTAAAGCTTAACCCTAACCCTTAATGCTAATCCCAATCCTAACCATTAAACATAACCCTACTTAACCCTAACCCTAACCTATACGCTAATGCCTAGAGATCTAACCCCAACACTGACCTACAGTTAACATTAACCCTAACCCCTAATCCTAACCTTAAACCTGAACCATTACCCTAACCATTAACCCTAACCCTATTCCTAACCCCCTAACCCTAACCCTAACTGTTAAGCCTCACCCTAACACTTAACCCTGACTCTAACCCTAAACCTTAACCCTAACCCTGAACCCTAACCCTAAGCCTAACCCTTAACCCTAACCCTATCCCTTAACCCTAACCCCTAACCCTAACGCTAACCCCAACCCTAAACCCAACCCTGGCCCCCAACCCAGACTTAACACCTAACCCCTAACACTAACTCTAAACCTAACCACTAATCCCTAGCACCTGACCCTGACTCGAAACCTAACCCCTAACTCGAAACCCCTAACCCCAAACCTAACCCTAATTCTCACACTACTTCCATTCCCAGAGTGAAGCAAGCCTACAATACAGCCATGCCATGTGTGAGATGAGGCTCTGCCTGAGTCCTGCATGTAGGTTTTGTCCCAAGGCCCAGGGAATGATGTTGTGCTTTTGTGGTGACTCCGACCACACCCCTCTCACCGTAGATTAACCAGGTCCTGTGCCCTTAAACTGACCGCTAAATCTAAGCCCTACCACCAACCCTAACCTCTGACCCTGAACCTAAGCCCCGAGCCCAAAGCCCAACACTAACTCTAAACACTTACCCTAAACCTAATCCCTAACCCTAATGCTAACCCCTAAACGTAACTCTAACCACGAACAGTAAAACTAACCCTAACCTCTAACACAAACCCTAACACATAACTCTAACCCTAAAACTAACCCTAACCCTTAACCCTAAACCTAAACCCTAACCCTAACCCTTAACCTTAATCTTAACCGTTAACTCTCATGCTAACCTTTAATCCTAACCCTAATCCTAATCTTCAACCCTAAACAGAACACAACCCTAACCCTGTACCAAACCCTGACCCCTCATCTTAACCCTATCCGCAAACCTCAACCCCAAAATGAACTGTAACCGTTAAACCTAACAGTAACCTTAAACCGTAACCCTAATCTGTAACCCTATCCCCTCACCATAACACTACACTTCATCCTGAACCCTAACCATAATCCTAACCCTAAATCTAATTCTCAGACTTCTTGCTTTCTTAGAGTTTAGAAAGCCTGCAATCCTCCCGTGCCATGTGTGAAAGGAGGCTCTACCACTGTGTCCCGCATGAAATCCACGGGCCCATACCCAGAGTCCGATACAGTCGGTTCCCGGTGACAATCCCAGCCCCCTAACCTCCCCCCAGCCTAATGCCGACAGGGCCCGTGCGCTAAGCATAAATGATACCTTTAACAGATAACCCTAACCCTGAACATGGCACCTAACCCTGTTCCTATTTCTCCCCTTAACACGTAAACCTCACCGTGAGCCTAACTTTAACCTCTTAACGTAACGTTAATGCATAACCCATTCCCTGAGAACATCCCCTATCCCATAATTCTAACCCTATCTCCTAGTCATAACTGTAACACTTAATCCCTAACCCTAATTCTCCACCGCTAAGCCTAACCGTAACGCTGCCTACAACCCTAACACTGACAGGAACCCTTAGTTCTAACCCCAACGCTATGCCTAACAAAAGCCCTAACCCTTCACCCTTCACCCTAACCCCTGAGCATTACCCTAACCTTTAACCGTAATCCTAATCCTAACCATTAAACCTAACCCTAGTTCTTAAAGCTAACCCTAAACCTTACCCTCAAGACTAGACCTAACCCTGACACTAACCTAACACCTAACCCTAACCATAACCCCTAAAGCTAACCCTAACCCTGAACCCTAAACCTAACCCTAACACTGAACCTTCACTATATGCCTAACCCCTAAGCCTAATCCTAACTGTTAATCCTCACCCTAACACTTAAACTGGACCATAACACTAAACATTAACCCTAACACTAAACTTTAACCCTAACCATAAGCCCAACACTTAACCCTAATCCTATCCCCTAACCCTAAGCCCTAACCCTAAACCTAACCCTAACCCCAACCCTCACCCTTAATCTTGACCCTTACCATTAACCCTCACACTAACCCTAATCCTAATCTTTAACCATAAAGCTAACACTGAAGCCTAACCCTGTGCCAAACGCTAAACCCAAACCTTAACCCTAACCCTGAAACTTAACCATAAACCTAACTGTAACTGTTACAACTAACACTAACCTCTAACCCTAACCCCTAACCCTAAGACCCCACCTTAACACTAACCCTAACCCTAAACATTATCATAATCCTACCCCTAAATCTAATTCTCGGACTTCTTGCTTTCTTAGTGTTTAGAAAGCCTAAAATCCTCCCATGCCATGAGTAAAAGGGGGCTCTGCAGCTCTCTCTTGCATGAAACCAGGAGCCCATACCTAGCGTATGATAGAGTGGGTTCCCGGGGACAATCCCATCCCCCTAACCCCAGCCTCCCGCCCAGTGCAGACAGGGCCTGTACGCTAAGTATAAACACTACCCCTAACAGATAACCCTCACCCTGAACATAGCACCTGACCCTGATCCTATTGCTCACCTTAAAACATAAACCTCCCCGTAACCCTAACTTATCCCCTTATCTTAACCTTAATGCATAACACCCTGAGAAGAAGCCCTATCCCATAATTCTAATCCTAACCCCTAGCCATAACCGTAACACCTCATCCCTAATTCTAAAATGCCAACCCTAACCTTCACCCTGCCAACAACCCTAACCCTAACCCTAACCCCTAACCCTAAGCCCTCACCCTATCGCTAATCTTCATCCCTAAACCGTACCGTAATCCTAACCCTAAATCTAATTCTCAGACTTGCTTTCTCAGAGTTTTGAAAGCCTACAATCCTACTAAGCCATGCATGAAAGCCCGCTCTGCCACAGTGTCCTGCATGAAACCCAGAGGCCCATACACTGCGTACGATAGAGTGGGCTCCCAGCGACCATCACAGACCCCTAACTTCGCCTCCTAGTGCATACAGGGCCCGTGCCCTAAGCATAAACCCTACCCCACACCCATAACCCTAACCCAGAACATAACACCTAACCCTGATCCTACTGCTCACCTTAACACGTAAACCTCACCCTAACCCTAACTTAACCCCTTATCTTAACGATAATGCATGACACCCTGAGAACAAGCCCTATACCGTAATTCTAACCCTAACTCCTAGCCATAACCATAACACCTAATCCCTAATTCTGAAACGCCAACCCTAACCTTAACCCTACCGACAACACTAACACTAACCCTAAAACCCTTACCCTAACCCTACGCCTAAAAATAACCCTAACCATTGATCCTTAGTCATAACCCCTAAAGCTTAACCCTAACCCTTAATGCTAATCCCAATCCTAACCATTAAACATAACCCTACTTAACCCTAACCCTAACCTATACGCTAATGCCTAGAGATCTAACCCCAACACTGACCTACAGTTAACATTAACCCTAACCCCTAATCCTAACCTTAAACCTGAACCATTACCCTAACCATTAACCCTAACCCTATTCCTAACCCCCTAACCCTAACCCTAACTGTTAAGCCTCACCCTAACACTTAACCCTGACTCTAACCCTAAACCTTAACCCTAACCCTGAACCCTAACCCTAAGCCTAACCCTTAACCCTAACCCTATCCCTTAACCCTAACCCCTAACCCTAACGCTAACCCCAACCCTAAACCCAACCCTGGCCCCCAACCCAGACTTAACACCTAACCCCTAACACTAACTCTAAACCTAACCACTAATCCCTAGCACCTGACCCTGACTCGAAACCTAACCCCTAACTCGAAACCCCTAACCCCAAACCTAACCCTAATTCTCACACTACTTCCATTCCCAGAGTGAAGCAAGCCTACAATACAGCCATGCCATGTGTGAGATGAGGCTCTGCCTGAGTCCTGCATGTAGGTTTTGTCCCAAGGCCCAGGGAATGATGTTGTGCTTTTGTGGTGACTCCGACCACACCCCTCTCACCGTAGATTAACCAGGTCCTGTGCCCTTAAACTGACCGCTAAATCTAAGCCCTACCACCAACCCTAACCTCTGACCCTGAACCTAAGCCCCGAGCCCAAAGCCCAACACTAACTCTAAACACTTACCCTAAACCTAATCCCTAACCCTAATGCTAACCCCTAAACGTAACTCTAACCACGAACAGTAAAACTAACCCTAACCTCTAACACAAACCCTAACACATAACTCTAACCCTAAAACTAACCCTAACCCTTAACCCTAAACCTAAACCCTAACCCTAACCCTTAACCTTAATCTTAACCGTTAACTCTCATGCTAACCTTTAATCCTAACCCTAATCCTAATCTTCAACCCTAAACAGAACACAACCCTAACCCTGTACCAAACCCTGACCCCTCATCTTAACCCTATCCGCAAACCTCAACCCCAAAATGAACTGTAACCGTTAAACCTAACAGTAACCTTAAACCGTAACCCTAATCTGTAACCCTATCCCCTCACCATAACACTACACTTCATCCTGAACCCTAACCATAATCCTAACCCTAAATCTAATTCTCAGACTTCTTGCTTTCTTAGAGTTTAGAAAGCCTGCAATCCTCCCGTGCCATGTGTGAAAGGAGGCTCTACCACTGTGTCCCGCATGAAATCCACGGGCCCATACCCAGAGTCCGATACAGTCGGTTCCCGGTGACAATCCCAGCCCCCTAACCTCCCCCCAGCCTAATGCCGACAGGGCCCGTGCGCTAAGCATAAATGATACCTTTAACAGATAACCCTAACCCTGAACATGGCACCTAACCCTGTTCCTATTTCTCCCCTTAACACGTAAACCTCACCGTGAGCCTAACTTTAACCTCTTAACGTAACGTTAATGCATAACCCATTCCCTGAGAACATCCCCTATCCCATAATTCTAACCCTATCTCCTAGTCATAACTGTAACACTTAATCCCTAACCCTAATTCTCCACCGCTAAGCCTAACCGTAACGCTGCCTACAACCCTAACACTGACAGGAACCCTTAGTTCTAACCCCAACGCTATGCCTAACAAAAGCCCTAACCCTTCACCCTTCACCCTAACCCCTGAGCATTACCCTAACCTTTAACCGTAATCCTAATCCTAACCATTAAACCTAACCCTAGCTCTTAAAGCTAACCCTAAACCTTACCCTCAAGACTAGACCTAACCCTGACACTAACCTAACACCTAACCCTAACCATAACCCCTAAAGCTAACCCTAACCCTGAACCCTAAACCTAACCCTAACACTGAACCTTCACTATATGCCTAACCCCTAAGCCTAATCCTAACTGTTAATCCTCACCCTAACACTTAAACTGGACCATAACACTAAACATTAACCCTAACACTAAACTTTAACCCTAACCATAAGCCCAACACTTAACCCTAATCCTATCCCCTAACCCTAAGCCCTAACCCTAAACCTAACCCTAACCCCAACCCTCACCCTTAATCTTGACCCTTACCATTAACCCTCACACTAACCCTAATCCTAATCTTTAACCATAAAGCTAACACTGAAGCCTAACCCTGTGCCAAACGCTAAACCCAAACCTTAACCCTAACCCTGAAACTTAACCATAAACCTAACTGTAACTGTTACAACTAACACTAACCTCTAACCCTAACCCCTAACCCTAAGACCCCACCTTAACACTAACCCTAACCCTAAACATTATCATAATCCTACCCCTAAATCTAATTCTCGGACTTCTTGCTTTCTTAGTGTTTAGAAAGCCTAAAATCCTCCCATGCCATGAGTAAAAGGGGGCTCTGCAGCTCTCTCTTGCATGAAACCAGGAGCCCATACCTAGCGTATGATAGAGTGGGTTCCCGGGGACAATCCCATTCCCCTAACCCCAGCCCACCGCCCAGTGCAGACAGGGCCTGTACGCTAAGTATAAACACTACCCCTAACAGATAACCCTCACCCTGAACATAGCACCTGACCCTGATCCTATTGCTCACCTTAAAACATAAACCTCCCCGTAACCCTAACTTATCCCCTTATCTTAACCTTAATGCATAACACCCTGAGAAGAAGCCCTATCCCATAATTCTAATCCTAACCCCTAGCCATAACCGTAACACCTCATCCCTAATTCTAAAATGCCAACCCTAACCTTCACCCTACCAACAACCCTAACCCTAACCCTAACCCCTAACCCTAAGCCCTCACCCTATCGCTAATCTTCATCCCTAAACCGTACCGTAATCCTAACCCTAAATCTAATTCTCAGACTTGCTTTCTCAGAGTTTTGAAAGCCTACAATCCTACTAAGCCATGCATGAAAGCCCGCTCTGCCACAGTGTCCTGCATGAAACCCAGAGGCCCATACACTGCGTACGATAGAGTGGGCTCCCAGCGACCATCACAGACCCCTAACTTCGCCTCCTAGTGCATACAGGGCCCGTGCCCTAAGCATAAACCCTACCCCACACCCATAACCCTAACCCAGAACATAACACCTAACCCTGATCCTACTGCTCACCTTAACACGTAAACCTCACCCTAACCCTAACTTAACCCCTTATCTTAACGATAATGCATGACACCCTGAGAACAAGCCCTATACCGTAATTCTAACCCTAACTCCTAGCCATAACCATAACACCTAATCCCTAATTCTGAAACGCCAACCCTAACCTTAACCCTACCGACAACACTAACCCTAACCCTAAAACCCTTACCCTAACCCTACGCCTAAAACTAACCCTAACCATTGATCCTTAGTCATAACCCCTAAAGCTTAACCCTAACCCTTAATGCTAATCCCAATCCTAACCATTAAACATAACCCTACTTAACCCTAACCCTAACCTATACGCTAATGCCTAGAGATCTAACCCCAACACTGACCTACAGTTAACATTAACCCTAACCCCTAATCCTAACCTTAAACCTGAACCATTACCCTAACCATTAACCCTAACCCTATTCCTAACCCCCTAACCCTAACCCTAACTGTTAAGCCTCACCCTAACACTTAACCCTGACTCTAACCCTAAACCTTAACCCTAACCCTGAACCCTAACCCTAAGCCTAACCCTTAACCCTAACCCTATCCCTTAACCCTAACCCCTAACCCTAACGCTAACCCCAACCCTAAACCCAACCCTGGCCCCCAACCCAGACTTAACACCTAACCCCTAACACTAACTCTAAACCTAACCACTAATCCCTAGCACCTGACCCTGACTCGAAACCTAACCCCTAACTCGAAACCCCTAACCCCAAACCTAACCCTAATTCTCACACTACTTCCATTCCCAGAGTGAAGCAAGCCTACAATACAGCCATGCCATGTGTGAGATGAGGCTCTGCCTGAGTCCTGCATGTAGGTTTTGTCCCAAGGCCCAGGGAATGATGTTGTGCTTTTGTGGTGACTCCGACCACACCCCTCTCACCGTAGATTAACCAGGTCCTGTGCCCTTAAACTGACCGCTAAATCTAAGCCCTACCACCAACCCTAACCTCTGACCCTGAACCTAAGCCCCGAGCCCAAAGCCCAACACTAACTCTAAACACTTACCCTAAACCTAATCCCTAACCCTAATGCTAACCCCTAAACGTAACTCTAACCACGAACAGTAAAACTAACCCTAACCTCTAACACAAACCCTAACACATAACTCTAACCCTAAAACTAACCCTAACCCTTAACCCTAAACCTAAACCCTAACCCTAACCCTTAACCTTAATCTTAACCGTTAACTCTCATGCTAACCTTTAATCCTAACCCTAATCCTAATCTTCAACCCTAAACAGAACACAACCCTAACCCTGTACCAAACCCTGACCCCTCATCTTAACCCTATCCGCAAACCTCAACCCCAAAATGAACTGTAACCGTTAAACCTAACAGTAACCTTAAACCGTAACCCTAATCTGTAACCCTATCCCCTCACCATAACACTACACTTCATCCTGAACCCTAACCATAATCCTAACCCTAAATCTAATTCTCAGACTTCTTGCTTTCTTAGAGTTTAGAAAGCCTGCAATCCTCCCGTGCCATGTGTGAAAGGAGGCTCTACCACTGTGTCCCGCATGAAATCCACGGGCCCATACCCAGAGTCCGATACAGTCGGTTCCCGGTGACAATCCCAGCCCCCTAACCTCCCCCCAGCCTAATGCCGACAGGGCCCGTGCGCTAAGCATAAATGATACCTTTAACAGATAACCCTAACCCTGAACATGGCACCTAACCCTGTTCCTATTTCTCCCCTTAACACGTAAACCTCACCGTGAGCCTAACTTTAACCTCTTAACGTAACGTTAATGCATAACCCATTCCCTGAGAACATCCCCTATCCCATAATTCTAACCCTATCTCCTAGTCATAACTGTAACACTTAATCCCTAACCCTAATTCTCCACCGCTAAGCCTAACCGTAACGCTGCCTACAACCCTAACACTGACAGGAACCCTTAGTTCTAACCCCAACGCTATGCCTAACAAAAGCCCTAACCCTTCACCCTTCACCCTAACCCCTGAGCATTACCCTAACCTTTAACCGTAATCCTAATCCTAACCATTAAACCTAACCCTAGTTCTTAAAGCTAACCCTAAACCTTACCCTCAAGACTAGACCTAACCCTGACACTAACCTAACACCTAACCCTAACCATAACCCCTAAAGCTAACCCTAACCCTGAACCCTAAACCTAACCCTAACACTGAACCTTCACTATATGCCTAACCCCTAAGCCTAATCCTAACTGTTAATCCTCACCCTAACACTTAAACTGGACCATAACACTAAACATTAACCCTAACACTAAACTTTAACCCTAACCATAAGCCCAACACTTAACCCTAATCCTATCCCCTAACCCTAAGCCCTAACCCTAAACCTAACCCTAACCCCAACCCTCACCCTTAATCTTGACCCTTACCATTAACCCTCACACTAACCCTAATCCTAATCTTTAACCATAAAGCTAACACTGAAGCCTAACCCTGTGCCAAACGCTAAACCCAAACCTTAACCCTAACCCTGAAACTTAACCATAAACCTAACTGTAACTGTTACAACTAACACTAACCTCTAACCCTAACCCCTAACCCTAAGACCCCACCTTAACACTAACCCTAACCCTAAACATTATCATAATCCTACCCCTAAATCTAATTCTCGGACTTCTTGCTTTCTTAGTGTTTAGAAAGCCTAAAATCCTCCCATGCCATGAGTAAAAGGGGGCTCTGCAGCTCTCTCTTGCATGAAACCAGGAGCCCATACCTAGCGTATGATAGAGTGGGTTCCCGGGGACAATCCCATCCCCCTAACCCCAGCCTCCCGCCCAGTGCAGACAGGGCCTGTACGCTAAGTATAAACACTACCCCTAACAGATAACCCTCACCCTGAACATAGCACCTGACCCTGATCCTATTGCTCACCTTAAAACATAAACCTCCCCGTAACCCTAACTTATCCCCTTATCTTAACCTTAATGCATAACACCCTGAGAAGAAGCCCTATCCCATAATTCTAATCCTAACCCCTAGCCATAACCGTAACACCTCATCCCTAATTCTAAAATGCCAACCCTAACCTTCACCCTGCCAACAACCCTAACCCTAACCCTAACCCCTAACCCTAAGCCCTCACCCTATCGCTAATCTTCATCCCTAAACCGTACCGTAATCCTAACCCTAAATCTAATTCTCAGACTTGCTTTCTCAGAGTTTTGAAAGCCTACAATCCTACTAAGCCATGCATGAAAGCCCGCTCTGCCACAGTGTCCTGCATGAAACCCAGAGGCCCATACACTGCGTACGATAGAGTGGGCTCCCAGCGACCATCACAGACCCCTAACTTCGCCTCCTAGTGCATACAGGGCCCGTGCCCTAAGCATAAACCCTACCCCACACCCATAACCCTAACCCAGAACATAACACCTAACCCTGATCCTACTGCTCACCTTAACACGTAAACCTCACCCTAACCCTAACTTAACCCCTTATCTTAACGATAATGCATGACACCCTGAGAACAAGCCCTATACCGTAATTCTAACCCTAACTCCTAGCCATAACCATAACACCTAATCCCTAATTCTGAAACGCCAACCCTAACCTTAACCCTACCGACAACACTAACCCTAACCCTAAAACCCTTACCCTAACCCTACGCCTAAAACTAACCCTAACCATTGATCCTTAGTCATAACCCCTAAAGCTTAACCCTAACCCTTAATGCTAATCCCAATCCTAACCATTAAACATAACCCTACTTAACCCTAACCCTAACCTATACGCTAATGCCTAGAGATCTAACCCCAACACTGACCTACAGTTAACATTAACCCTAACCCCTAATCCTAACCTTAAACCTGAACCATTACCCTAACCATTAACCCTAACCCTATTCCTAACCCCCTAACCCTAACCCTAACTGTTAAGCCTCACCCTAACACTTAACCCTGACTCTAACCCTAAACCTTAACCCTAACCCTGAACCCTAACCCTAAGCCTAACCCTTAACCCTAACCCTATCCCTTAACCCTAACCCCTAACCCTAACGCTAACCCCAACCCTAAACCCAACCCTGGCCCCCAACCCAGACTTAACACCTAACCCCTAACACTAACTCTAAACCTAACCACTAATCCCTAGCACCTGACCCTGACTCGAAACCTAACCCCTAACTCGAAACCCCTAACCCCAAACCTAACCCTAATTCTCACACTACTTCCATTCCCAGAGTGAAGCAAGCCTACAATACAGCCATGCCATGTGTGAGATGAGGCTCTGCCTGAGTCCTGCATGTAGGTTTTGTCCCAAGGCCCAGGGAATGATGTTGTGCTTTTGTGGTGACTCCGACCACACCCCTCTCACCGTAGATTAACCAGGTCCTGTGCCCTTAAACTGACCGCTAAATCTAAGCCCTACCACCAACCCTAACCTCTGACCCTGAACCTAAGCCCCGAGCCCAAAGCCCAACACTAACTCTAAACACTTACCCTAAACCTAATCCCTAACCCTAATGCTAACCCCTAAACGTAACTCTAACCACGAACAGTAAAACTAACCCTAACCTCTAACACAAACCCTAACACATAACTCTAACCCTAAAACTAACCCTAACCCTTAACCCTAAACCTAAACCCTAACCCTAACCCTTAACCTTAATCTTAACCGTTAACTCTCATGCTAACCTTTAATCCTAACCCTAATCCTAATCTTCAACCCTAAACAGAACACAACCCTAACCCTGTACCAAACCCTGACCCCTCATCTTAACCCTATCCGCAAACCTCAACCCCAAAATGAACTGTAACCGTTAAACCTAACAGTAACCTTAAACCGTAACCCTAATCTGTAACCCTATCCCCTCACCATAACACTACACTTCATCCTGAACCCTAACCATAATCCTAACCCTAAATCTAATTCTCAGACTTCTTGCTTTCTTAGAGTTTAGAAAGCCTGCAATCCTCCCGTGCCATGTGTGAAAGGAGGCTCTACCACTGTGTCCCGCATGAAATCCACGGGCCCATACCCAGAGTCCGATACAGTCGGTTCCCGGTGACAATCCCAGCCCCCTAACCTCCCCCCAGCCTAATGCCGACAGGGCCCGTGCGCTAAGCATAAATGATACCTTTAACAGATAACCCTAACCCTGAACATGGCACCTAACCCTGTTCCTATTTCTCCCCTTAACACGTAAACCTCACCGTGAGCCTAACTTTAACCTCTTAACGTAACGTTAATGCATAACCCATTCCCTGAGAACATCCCCTATCCCATAATTCTAACCCTATCTCCTAGTCATAACTGTAACACTTAATCCCTAACCCTAATTCTCCACCGCTAAGCCTAACCGTAACGCTGCCTACAACCCTAACACTGACAGGAACCCTTAGTTCTAACCCCAACGCTATGCCTAACAAAAGCCCTAACCCTTCACCCTTCACCCTAACCCCTGAGCATTACCCTAACCTTTAACCGTAATCCTAATCCTAACCATTAAACCTAACCCTAGCTCTTAAAGCTAACCCTAAACCTTACCCTCAAGACTAGACCTAACCCTGACACTAACCTAACACCTAACCCTAACCATAACCCCTAAAGCTAACCCTAACCCTGAACCCTAAACCTAACCCTAACACTGAACCTTCACTATATGCCTAACCCCTAAGCCTAATCCTAACTGTTAATCCTCACCCTAACACTTAAACTGGACCATAACACTAAACATTAACCCTAACACTAAACTTTAACCCTAACCATAAGCCCAACACTTAACCCTAATCCTATCCCCTAACCCTAAGCCCTAACCCTAAACCTAACCCTAACCCCAACCCTCACCCTTAATCTTGACCCTTACCATTAACCCTCACACTAACCCTAATCCTAATCTTTAACCATAAAGCTAACACTGAAGCCTAACCCTGTGCCAAACGCTAAACCCAAACCTTAACCCTAACCCTGAAACTTAACCATAAACCTAACTGTAACTGTTACAACTAACACTAACCTCTAACCCTAACCCCTAACCCTAAGACCCCACCTTAACACTAACCCTAACCCTAAACATTATCATAATCCTACCCCTAAATCTAATTCTCGGACTTCTTGCTTTCTTAGTGTTTAGAAAGCCTAAAATCCTCCCATGCCATGAGTAAAAGGGGGCTCTGCAGCTCTCTCTTGCATGAAACCAGGAGCCCATACCTAGCGTATGATAGAGTGGGTTCCCGGGGACAATCCCATTCCCCTAACCCCAGCCCACCGCCCAGTGCAGACAGGGCCTGTACGCTAAGTATAAACACTACCCCTAACAGATAACCCTCACCCTGAACATAGCACCTGACCCTGATCCTATTGCTCACCTTAAAACATAAACCTCCCCGTAACCCTAACTTATCCCCTTATCTTAACCTTAATGCATAACACCCTGAGAAGAAGCCCTATCCCATAATTCTAATCCTAACCCCTAGCCATAACCGTAACACCTCATCCCTAATTCTAAAATGCCAACCCTAACCTTCACCCTACCAACAACCCTAACCCTAACCCTAACCCCTAACCCTAAGCCCTCACCCTATCGCTAATCTTCATCCCTAAACCGTACCGTAATCCTAACCCTAAATCTAATTCTCAGACTTGCTTTCTCAGAGTTTTGAAAGCCTACAATCCTACTAAGCCATGCATGAAAGCCCGCTCTGCCACAGTGTCCTGCATGAAACCCAGAGGCCCATACACTGCGTACGATAGAGTGGGCTCCCAGCGACCATCACAGACCCCTAACTTCGCCTCCTAGTGCATACAGGGCCCGTGCCCTAAGCATAAACCCTACCCCACACCCATAACCCTAACCCAGAACATAACACCTAACCCTGATCCTACTGCTCACCTTAACACGTAAACCTCACCCTAACCCTAACTTAACCCCTTATCTTAACGATAATGCATGACACCCTGAGAACAAGCCCTATACCGTAATTCTAACCCTAACTCCTAGCCATAACCATAACACCTAATCCCTAATTCTGAAACGCCAACCCTAACCTTAACCCTACCGACAACACTAACCCTAACCCTAAAACCCTTACCCTAACCCTACGCCTAAAACTAACCCTAACCATTGATCCTTAGTCATAACCCCTAAAGCTTAACCCTAACCCTTAATGCTAATCCCAATCCTAACCATTAAACATAACCCTACTTAACCCTAACCCTAACCTATACGCTAATGCCTAGAGATCTAACCCCAACACTGACCTACAGTTAACATTAACCCTAACCCCTAATCCTAACCTTAAACCTGAACCATTACCCTAACCATTAACCCTAACCCTATTCCTAACCCCCTAACCCTAACCCTAACTGTTAAGCCTCACCCTAACACTTAACCCTGACTCTAACCCTAAACCTTAACCCTAACCCTGAACCCTAACCCTAAGCCTAACCCTTAACCCTAACCCTATCCCTTAACCCTAACCCCTAACCCTAACGCTAACCCCAACCCTAAACCCAACCCTGGCCCCCAACCCAGACTTAACACCTAACCCCTAACACTAACTCTAAACCTAACCACTAATCCCTAGCACCTGACCCTGACTCGAAACCTAACCCCTAACTCGAAACCCCTAACCCCAAACCTAACCCTAATTCTCACACTACTTCCATTCCCAGAGTGAAGCAAGCCTACAATACAGCCATGCCATGTGTGAGATGAGGCTCTGCCTGAGTCCTGCATGTAGGTTTTGTCCCAAGGCCCAGGGAATGATGTTGTGCTTTTGTGGTGACTCCGACCACACCCCTCTCACCGTAGATTAACCAGGTCCTGTGCCCTTAAACTGACCGCTAAATCTAAGCCCTACCACCAACCCTAACCTCTGACCCTGAACCTAAGCCCCGAGCCCAAAGCCCAACACTAACTCTAAACACTTACCCTAAACCTAATCCCTAACCCTAATGCTAACCCCTAAACGTAACTCTAACCACGAACAGTAAAACTAACCCTAACCTCTAACACAAACCCTAACACATAACTCTAACCCTAAAACTAACCCTAACCCTTAACCCTAAACCTAAACCCTAACCCTAACCCTTAACCTTAATCTTAACCGTTAACTCTCATGCTAACCTTTAATCCTAACCCTAATCCTAATCTTCAACCCTAAACAGAACACAACCCTAACCCTGTACCAAACCCTGACCCCTCATCTTAACCCTATCCGCAAACCTCAACCCCAAAATGAACTGTAACCGTTAAACCTAACAGTAACCTTAAACCGTAACCCTAATCTGTAACCCTATCCCCTCACCATAACACTACACTTCATCCTGAACCCTAACCATAATCCTAACCCTAAATCTAATTCTCAGACTTCTTGCTTTCTTAGAGTTTAGAAAGCCTGCAATCCTCCCGTGCCATGTGTGAAAGGAGGCTCTACCACTGTGTCCCGCATGAAATCCACGGGCCCATACCCAGAGTCCGATACAGTCGGTTCCCGGTGACAATCCCAGCCCCCTAACCTCCCCCCAGCCTAATGCCGACAGGGCCCGTGCGCTAAGCATAAATGATACCTTTAACAGATAACCCTAACCCTGAACATGGCACCTAACCCTGTTCCTATTTCTCCCCTTAACACGTAAACCTCACCGTGAGCCTAACTTTAACCTCTTAACGTAACGTTAATGCATAACCCATTCCCTGAGAACATCCCCTATCCCATAATTCTAACCCTATCTCCTAGTCATAACTGTAACACTTAATCCCTAACCCTAATTCTCCACCGCTAAGCCTAACCGTAACGCTGCCTACAACCCTAACACTGACAGGAACCCTTAGTTCTAACCCCAACGCTATGCCTAACAAAAGCCCTAACCCTTCACCCTTCACCCTAACCCCTGAGCATTACCCTAACCTTTAACCGTAATCCTAATCCTAACCATTAAACCTAACCCTAGCTCTTAAAGCTAACCCTAAACCTTACCCTCAAGACTAGACCTAACCCTGACACTAACCTAACACCTAACCCTAACCATAACCCCTAAAGCTAACCCTAACCCTGAACCCTAAACCTAACCCTAACACTGAACCTTCACTATATGCCTAACCCCTAAGCCTAATCCTAACTGTTAATCCTCACCCTAACACTTAAACTGGACCATAACACTAAACATTAACCCTAACACTAAACTTTAACCCTAACCATAAGCCCAACACTTAACCCTAATCCTATCCCCTAACCCTAAGCCCTAACCCTAAACCTAACCCTAACCCCAACCCTCACCCTTAATCTTGACCCTTACCATTAACCCTCACACTAACCCTAATCCTAATCTTTAACCATAAAGCTAACACTGAAGCCTAACCCTGTGCCAAACGCTAAACCCAAACCTTAACCCTAACCCTGAAACTTAACCATAAACCTAACTGTAACTGTTACAACTAACACTAACCTCTAACCCTAACCCCTAACCCTAAGACCCCACCTTAACACTAACCCTAACCCTAAACATTATCATAATCCTACCCCTAAATCTAATTCTCGGACTTCTTGCTTTCTTAGTGTTTAGAAAGCCTAAAATCCTCCCATGCCATGAGTAAAAGGGGGCTCTGCAGCTCTCTCTTGCATGA